>NW_026057954.1:0-127655 GCF_023721935.1 Panthera uncia | reverse complement strand
GGCTTCCTCTTGATTCTGGGGGTGCCCAGAGCTGCCAGGGTCCAGCTTGCCTTCGTTCCAGTCACCTATCGCTGCTTAACAAATCACCCCAAATTAAGTGGCTTTAAACAACAGTCATTTGTTTCACTCGGGAATCTGTGATTTGGGCAGGGCCCCACTGCTCCCACATGGCACTTGCTGGGGCGGCTCAAAGGTGAAGGGTGACTCTGCAGTGGGGGGTTGGAATCATCCGAAGCTCACTCACTCACATGTCTGGTGTTTCTTGCTGGCTGTTGGCTGGGACCTTAGCCAGACCGTCTACTGGAACACCTATATGTGGCTTTTCTATGTGACTGGGGTTCTCAGCATGGTGGCTGGGTTCCAAGACTGAATGTCTGAGGCGACAAGGCTGAGGTGCCTATTAGTTTTATGACTTAGTCTCAGAAGTCATTTAGCATCATATCTGCCATAGTCTATTGACCGAGACCGTTACAAAGTCCAAGTCCAAGAGGGGGTGACATAGACCCCACTACTCAATGGAAGGAGGTTTCAATGTCCATTGTAAGAGCAGCATGGGTACTGTGTATGTGTGTTCGTGTGTGTATAGTGGACTTAGCACTATATTGTAGTAATGTTGTGTACATGTATTAAGTGTAATGAACACACACTGTATCAGGGAAGCTGTGCTTGAAAATACAACCTGCCACATCTCTTTTCCACATTCACTATCCCTTTCGTTGCCTCATACAGTCATATTGGTTTAAATTCGTGGACAGAGGGGCACCTAGGTGACTCGGTCAGCACCTAGGTGACTGAAGCATCTGACTTCAGCTCAGGTCATGATCTCACGGTTCGTGGGTTTGAGCTCCGCGTCGAGCTCTGTGCTGACAGCCCAGAGCCCGGGGCCTGCTTCGGATTCTGTGTCTCCCTCTCTCTCTGTCCCTCCCCTATTCGCACTCTGTCTCTCTTTCTCTCGAAAATAAACAGGCATTAAACTTTTTATAAAAAAAATAAAATAATGTTTAAATTTGTGGGCGGAAATAGAATTTGCATTGAGAAGTGTGTTATCACATGGTTGCTAAAGCTTACACTTTTGCTTGAATTGTGTGGGAGGCAGAGTGTCCTCAAAATGGACCCCAGGGTTTCTGCTCCCTGGTGTACATGCCCTGAATAATCCCCTTGAGTGTGGGGGCCTGTGAATATGATGGGATTTTACTGGGATGATTAGGTTACGTGAGATGGCGAAGAGGAGGGGATTTTTCAGAGGCTATTAAGGTCCCTCAATTAAGCAAAAGGGAGATTACCCTGGATGGGCCTGGCACAATCAGGTGAATCCTTTAAAGGAAGATTTAAGCCTTCCCTAAAGAGATTCTCCTGCTGGCTTTGAAGAAGCAAGCTGCCCTGTTGTGAGAAGGCTGCGTAGCTCCAATATGAGAGTGGCCGTTAGGAGCTAAAAGCAACCCTCAAACAACAGTCAGCAAGAAAACAGAGACCTCGATCCTACAACTGCAAGAAAATTCTGCCAACAACCTGAATGAACTTGGAAGAACTCCAGATGAAAACATGGCCCAGCTGATTTCAGCTGTGTGAGACCCTGAGCAGAGAACCTCACTACTCTGCACCCGGGTTCCTGCCCAACAGAAACTGTGAGGTGATAAATGTGCGTTGTTGTAAGCTATCCAATTTGTGGAAATGGGTTATACTGCAATAGAAAATGAACACAAGTCATAACCAGGAGCTCCACTGGCAAGAAAACTTTGTTGAGTGGGTAACTGGAGAAATGCACGGCAGATCCTGCAGCGAGACTATGCCCATGTTTAAGGCCCAGCTCCAATGTCACCTCCTTTAAGACCTTCATGGATTTCCTTCAGCCAGAAGTAATCTCTTGCATCTGAAATTCTATAGCTTTGTTTGTATCTCTTTTGTGGTACTTCTCATATTCTACTTGTATTTACCAGTGTGTATGTTTTGTCTTCCTGACTGGATTGTGAGGTCCTCTCTGGAAATGATGTCCTAGTTATTTTTGTGGCACCAAGGTACTTAGCATAATTCTATGCAACTAATGTTTATTGAGAGTTTATTAGGTAATTTACTCAATGATAGAGCTTCAACTTTTATTTGTTGAGACAGTTTGAGACTATATTTTGATATAAGGAAAATCAGGAGATGGTCTTTGCTATTATTTTATGGGCGTTAGTTTCAAATATCAAAACTAGCCAAGCATTCTCGTCCTCCTTTGCAGTCAGTGGGAATGGGTCCGTCATTTGAGATTCTGAAATTAAGCCTATGAATGTTCATCCAATAGATTCTGGATTTCAGACTCAGAAACTGTCTGCCAAGACAGAATCACAGATCTACCCAAGTAATCTTTATTTTGATCCTACCAATGGAGAAAAGAATTTCCTGAGCCAGTAGGACAAGCTGCTGTTTAGCTTTCTACCTCTAGAATCAGGACTATTTTGTTTATGAAGACAGGGATGAAATGTCTTCTTGGAGCACTAAATATACATCTATTTAGAGAAACAAGTAGCCTACTCTTTTGAATTTAGTTTTGGGACACGGGACACGGAGGAAGCAGGAAGGCCAAAGAACATAAAATTGTCATAAAATGCTTTTAGGATGGCAAAAGTAGCCAGCAGCTCCAGCGGCTGGTTGGTCTGAACCCCAGGAGGCCCCTTGTGTCTCAGGGAACCCCACACAGGTTGTGCTTGAGGACCTGCACACTAGAGGAAATTGTTTTTGGCAAGCTTAATTATTAATAACAAAAAGAATTGCCATTAATAATCTTCCTTGTAGCTTTTATAAAAATAGAATTGTGGTGCCATGAGGGATTCTTCTGGGGCCAAGTTGTTAGTCAGGTCTGTGCTTATGATGTGCTTTAGGGGGTGCCGACTGATTAATCTGGGCTCAACAGCATCTTTCTAGGACTTCCAGATCTGGGCTTATAATAACTGTGAGTAGAAACACTACATTTATATTTCTCCTGAGAATTTGCAGAGTTTCATATACATTACCTCAATATACCTGGGAATAGGCAAAAGTTGTCCTCTTGTAATTTGGGCTCCCAGGAGCAGGTGAAGTTCAGGGACCATGATTGTTAAGGCCTCAGATGGCATCCACTTTGGAAATGAACAGTGTGTGTCCTGTTCTGGCTGCTAATTTCATGAGGCCCCAGACATCTGGAGCCAACAGATCAGATCACCGCTAGTTAGCATCAAAGTGGTGTTGAAGGCCTGAGTCAGAAATTAATCACACTAGCTATTCTCTGGTTCACCCTGTGGTTATTCCCATGGTCAGTAATGAAACTGGATATGACAGCTCCAGATTTTACAGTTCATGTGGAGGAGGAATAAGCATTATTTTCCAAAAATCCTGGTATGGGATCTGGGATCTTTTTGCTGTTTTGATAATCTTTGGAGCTCACTGGGTATTTATCCTTGAAAATGGGTGGCAAGCCAAATGTGTTAGGGAAAAGGGCTGTAGTAGTGTGTGTGTGTGTGTGTGTGTGTGTGTATCTACCACTTCCTTCCCCACTGTATTGGGAGAGGGAGTGGCTAAGAGGAAGGAGACAGTGTAGGGTTTGAGGAGTAAGGAGGTTGGGATAAGTAAGCTACATCCATCCATCTCTGCCTTAGCTTCTCTTGGAGTGGTTTTTAAAAACTCAGATTTCTAGGGGCGCCTGGGTGGTTCAGTCCGTTAAGTGTCTGCATTCAGCTCAGGTCATGATCTCACAGTTCATGAGTTACAGCTCTACATCGGGCTCTGTGCTGACGGCTCGGAGCCTGGAGCCTGCTTCAGATTCTATGTCTCCCTCTCTCTCTGCTCTTCCCCCGTTCATGCTCTGTCTCTCTGTCTCTCAAAAGTAAAATAAACATTTAAAAAAATGTTTAAGGGGTGCCTGAGTGGCTCAGTTGGTTAAGCGTCCGACTTCGGCTCAGGTCATGATCTCGCAGTTTGTGAGTTCCAGCCCAGCATCGGGCTCTGTGCTGACAGCTCAGAGCCTGGAGCCTGCTTCAGATTCTGTGTCTCCCTCTTTCGCTGCCCCTCCCCCACTGATGCTCTGTCTCTCTGTCTCTGTCTCTCTCTCTCTCAAAAATAAACGTTAAAAAAATAAATAAAAATAAAAAAATTGTTTTAAAAAAGCCTCAGATTTCTAGATCCAGCTTTAATGAATCACAATCGCTGAGGCCCAGAAACCTGCATTTCAAACAACGAGGTAATTTGGATGCACTGGGTAGTTTGCAAACTGCTGGGTCAACAAATAACAGACTGCAAGCACGGTCAAAAGCACTGGACTGGAATCAGGGTCCTGAGTTTCCGTTCCACCTCTAGCTTCCTGTGTGACCTGTAACAGTTGCTTTGTCTCTCTGGGTTCATTTCCTCATCTGTAAAATGGGTGGTAGACCCAAGTGCTAACATTCCATCCACATTATAATTCAAAGACTGCCCATGACACAATGTCTGGAGCCACTGGGGGATTCTGTGAAGATCTCTATGCAGGTGCGGGGAGGAAGGGCAGTGAGAGAGAGAGGCAGAGGTGTGAGAGGCAATTAGGGAGAGTTTCAGGCACATGGGTTCTTCAGGGTGGATCCTGCTTTTGTGATAGTTACATGATGTGAAGTGTCCTCTTTAAGAAAAAGGATAAAATTACAATAAAAATTTAAGTATGGGGGTGCCTGGCTGTGTCCGTTGGTGGAGCATGTGACTCTTGATCTCAGGGTTGTAGGTTCCAGCCCGATGTTGGGTGTGGAGATTACTTAAAAGATAAAAATCTTTTAAAAAATTAAGTATAAAAGTGAATTTTTATTCAGGGTAATAAAAGAAATCACTGTAAACTGCATATTTTATGAAAAAATACCATAAACATAGAATCCAGAAAAATAACAATACTTTTATTAGTTTGTGGCCTAATATACCCTTATCATATTTTTTCCCCCTATAGCTCTGGTCTGCATACACTTTGCTATTCTCTTCATGTGACAAAAAAAATTTTTGTATTCTCACTTTCTCTCGAGAGAATAGAAAGACAATTTGGCCTTATCTCTAACGTGTTTGAAATTTGTTTTCCTAAGCTATTGAAGGCTTAGTAAAGTTTCTTCTAGTTTCACAACTCATTGGTAACATTGTGTGCGTTTTTAGGACGGTACCAAGTCTGGGAAAACCTTAACTGAGTTTCTTTCATTTCAGAACTTTAAGAATTATAAGAATTTTTCCATATACGAGCATGGGCTTATACATTTTAATCCTTGTGTTTTTTCTCCCATTGCCTGATGAGTTCTGGTGCTGGGTGTCACAGGTCCCATTCATGGCACAGCATCCCCCTGTATAATAGACCCATCTCTGCTCTGATGCTAAGACAGTGACCAGAGTTGATCATGGGAATCACAGGGCTGAGGTTCTTCCCCTGAGGGTTCTGAGTATTTCGAAAGGCTTGGGCACATACCTCTCGGGTGCAGGGCTGTGACCACGGCAGTGGTGAGGGTGGGGGGTTCATCTGTGTTTCTTCCCTCTCCTCTCAACTCCCACCTGGGAGTCAGGGAGGTTAGAGTCATAACCATCCAGGTAGCTCAGCTGCTTTTCCCCAATTAGTTATCTTTACTGCCCCTGCCCCATGAAAATGGAAGGGTTAATCTTCAAGAGAAGTGGGAAGGGAAATTCTAAGATAAATAAGTATCTTGAAGAAAGGCTGAGAAACAGCAGCACTTCCTTGGCACCCACTTGGAGAGCACAGGCAAAACTAGACTATCAGCAGAAGACCCAGCAGAAAATAAGGCTGACACGTCATGTTAGGGGCAGAGCAGGCAGAAGACTCCAGCAAAGAAGTGAGAGGAAACTCTGCTTGATATCAGGGGGTGGGGTGGGATTGGGCAGTGAAGGTACCTGTCTAGGTGATTGACTTCAAGAGGCAGAAGGTAACTGGAAACCTTCCAGAATCCCCAAATATGTGAATAGTCGAGTATGGACTATAGCCAGTGGAATGTGGACACAAAGACAGCAGAGAACAGTAAATTCCCCTTGTGATGTGGTTACTGCACAGTTGGCCAAGTTTGCTCGCACTAGCTAAGTGATATTCTGGAGCATCAAACTTCTAGAGGGAGATAGTCACAAGTGAGCCTCATCCAGAGGACACTTGCATCATAGGCATTCTGGGTCATGAGGACTAGTCAAATACTCATCGTTAAATTAATACCATGGGACTACTTTAAAATTATTAGTTCTTCCCAGAATTTTGCAAGTGGCTTCATTTTGTAACTAGAAAAGGAGCTTGTGTGTCGCAGGGAAGTTCCCATCAGCCAAGGGAAGGCTGAAGGAAGGTACTAGAATCCAAATTCTGGGAACCTCCACACACTCTCTGCTGGAGATTCAACTGGATGCAAGACTGGTAAAGAGATGGACAAGGGATCCTCCTTCAGAATTCCCTCTTTCCCTTGGTTTTCTTCTTATTATTTTCTAAAATGTTCAAATCAAGAACATGACATATACGGTATAGTGTTTAAAGCACATTTGTCTGATCCATACAGCTCAATGAATTTTTGCATATATATACATCCAGGTAGCCAGAACAATACACAGAACATTTTCAGCATTCCAGAAAGTAACCCTTGCTCCTTCCTAGTTCATAATCCCTCCTTCACTCTAGAGGTAACCACTATTATGACTTCTATCACCATTGATTAATTTTTCTTATTGTTGAACTTGGAATCATTCAATATATTTTCTGTGTTAGTTTTCCATTGTGGCATAACAAATTACAATAAACTTATGGTTTAAAACAACACACGTTTATCATCTCACATTATCTATGGTCAGGGGTCAGGGCACAGCTTAGCTGGATCCTCCACTCAGGATCTGACAAGGCTGCAGTCAAGGTGTTGGCTGGGCTATGTTCTCATCTGGTGGCTTTGCTGGGGAAGGATCTATTTGCAGGCTCATCCAGGTTGTTGCCAGAATTCCCTTCTTTGTGATTGTATGACTGTTGGCAAAAAGCCACTCTCAGCTTTTAGAGAATATCTGTAGTTCCTTGCCACATGGTCCTCTCACAGGTTCTCTCACAACATGACAGCTTACTTCATGAAAGTAAGGAGGAATATCTCTCTCTACAAAGACAGAGTCTCATGTAAAGTAACAAACCTATTGAAAAAAGTTAAAGTAACAAACCATGGGAGTGATGTCTCATTACTGTGACATATACCATAACCTAACGAAGGAAACAACTTCCCATCACTTTTGGCATATTCTTTTTGTTGAAAACAAGTCACAGTCTCTGTTTGCAATCAAAAGGAGGGGATTATATAAGGGTGTGACTTGTTGGGGTCACTGTAGAGTATGTCTGCCATATTCTATTTTGTGCCTGACTTCTTTGGTTCAACCTGATATCTATGAAATTCATCCATGTTGATGAGTGTATCCATTGTTCATTCTTTTTCATTTTGTGTAGTATTCCTCTATGTAAATAGACCAGAATTTACTTACCCATTCTACTACTGATAGATATTTGGGATGTTTCTACTTTTAGGTTATTATGAATAATACTGTTTTAAATATTCTTGTACATGTTTCTAGGTGAACATAGACATTTGTTTCTCTGGAGTATATAATTAAGCACACTTAGGGTTTTTTCCCTGTAGTTTAATTCATTCAACATGTATTTACATGAAGCCCTCTTGCTGCAATTTTAAAGGTCATGACTTGGGCCTGAGCTGGACGATAAAAGACAGGTTGACTCTCATTGTGACAATTATGTTCACCTCCTCTCCCCACTTTTCCAGGGGTGGTGGTGATTGGATCCCTATTTTATGAATGCTTTCCTGATGATTCCTCTCCCCTCCACCTTTTCTTTCAGCAACCAATAAAACATAAAACAGCAACCACCCACCCTAAACTTAAGAGACTGCCTTGTGATTGCTAATCTGGTTTCAGTAGGATGCAGGTTTCCACTTCTCAGGAACACCACTTTCTCAGTGCATGGTTTCAATATGCACCTCTCTGAGAGTCCTGGATAACCAGAGAAGCATGTGGAGCCCTCCAGGGCACTGGAGCCTGAATCTGTAACCTTGGGAGGATTGCCAGAGGACCCTTTCCCCTTAAAGTGCAAAAGAAATGGAAAGATTCAGTCACATATGAAAGGCAAAGCCACACGATAAATAAAACTTAGAAGTACACAAAAAGAAAAACACTCTGGCTTTTCCTTATCGCTTCAGATTTCTTCCTCCCACTGGCCAGGAACAAGTAAACTCCATTTTACAGGTATCCAGAGCTAAAAATTGAGCAGTATGTATCTGAATTCAAAATGATTCGAGGACTTATTCTACACAGCAGCTTTTGCATGGAAGTGTTTGCATGGCATGACTGCACATCTAATCGTCCGGCTAGGAATTTCAAGTTCCGTTCAATTAATGTTGCTTCATCTCTCACACTCAATCCAAATAATTACAGATTTTATCAGGGCAATCCCACAATCATGTGTTGAATTTATCTCTTGTTCTTTGCCTCCGTGACTCTGCTCCAAAGTCCTGCATCATTGCTTCCTGGATCCATAACAATGACTACCGATCAGTAACACTCATGATGTGTGGGGCTTTATTATGTCATTTATTTCATTTAATTTTATCTATTACATTATTTAACTTCAGAACATTCCTGAGAAGTAGGTACTTTTCTCTCTAGTCCACCTATAAGGACAGGGAGGCTCAGAGAATTACACCTTGCCAGACCATGCAGCTTATAACAGCAGAGACAAGATTCAAACTGTTTGGAAATGTCAATGCCAAAGTCTGTGCCACTGTAATGGCTCTGGACAATTAAAGGGGTGTGCTCTGCTCCACTGATGAGATGGTTTAATGGTGGAGACCTGGAAGCAGTTTCAACAGGAAATTGCTCCTGCTTTTCCACCACTGCCAGAAAGGAAGGCTCAAGAACAATTATTCTAAAAACACAGCAGTCATTTTGGCAGAAGCCTTTGAAATTTAATGAATGCGTACTCAACAATATTGTGCAACAGATCAAATCATTCAGTTCCTTATGGGTCCATTTTCCACATAATTTATTCTGGCATGATCACCATTCAGTTAGTGTTTACAGAGTACCTAGAATATGCCAGGCTCTCTTCCAGGTGCTAGAGAGAAAGCCATGAAAAGAAGACAAAGTCCCTGCCCTCACGAATCTTACATTCTAGTAGAAGAAATAAAAAACAGGCAATAAGTAGATAACCTGGCAAAGGGGTGATGGTTACACGTGAGTGCCGTGAAGGGCGTTTATAGGTTGCTGTTGGCAAGAATAGTGGGAGGGAGGGACATTTAACCCGAGACATGAAGTATACGGAGGGGACAGACATGCTGCACGTAGCAGGAAGGAGCTTTCAGGCAAGCACATCGGGTGTAGAAAGCTTCTGAGCTGTGACAAGGCTTGGATTGCCCCAGAAACAGAAAGAAGCTGGGTGTGATGGCAGTGTGGTGGCTGATGGGGAGAGGGACAGGAGACTGACGCGGTAGACTGGAGCCAGATCATGCAAGGCCAGGAGTTTGGGTTTTGTTCTAAGTGCAGTTGGAAGGCACTAAAGAGTTTGAGACAGAGGAGTCAAATGGTAAGATGTATGTTTTTAAAAATCCACTTAGGATTCTGTGTGGAAAACGAATTGGAGGGGGGCAAAGAGGGAAGAGGGGAGAGCAGTTATAAGACATCTGCATCTGCCCTTAGTCTTGTAGTGGTCCAAGTGTTATGGGCTGAATTCTGTTCCCCTGAAATTCATATGCTGAAGTCCGAGTGCTCAGTACTTCAGAATGTGCCAGTATTTGGAGACTGAGCCTTGAAAGAGGCAATTAAGGCTAAACGAGGTCATTAAGGTGAATCCTAATCCAGTTTGACTGGTCTCCTTACAAGAAGAGGTTAGGACACAGACAAGCACACAGGAAAAGACCACGTGAAGACACAGGGAGAAGGTGGAATCTACATGTCCAGTAGAGAGGCCTTTGAAGAGACCAACCCTACTGACACGCTGATCTCAGACTTTTAACCCCCAGAACTGCGAGAACATCAATTTCTGTAAAGCGCTCAGGCCATGGTCCTTTGTTACTGCAGCCCTAGCAAACGAACTCGTGAAATGAGAGCCGATGGGGCTCGGACCGGGAGGGGACAGCGGAGATGAAGAGGTGCAGTTGGGCTTACCATACGCCTATGAGGAAGAGCTGACGGATGAGTTAAACATGAAGAGTGAGAAGGAGGGAGGAATTAAGGGTAACCCCTATATCCCTGACTTACTGTAAGTCACCTCAAAATTTTTTTTGATGGTATGTAGAATATGTACGACTTTCCCTTCCTCACCACTCCTTTCCCCCTCTTGTGTGGGGTGTCGGGGACTATACTTCTGGGGTACTTTGGAGTGAGGGAGCAAGGGCTGTCCTAGAGTCTCAGCTCAGCCTGTTTGGATTGAGCTCAGCAATGTCAGGACCCAGGCACGCCCCCTTCTGCAGTGTGACTGCCAGAAGCCCTCAGCAACTGTTGATGGATAACTTGGCCCCACAGAGGTGTCCACAGTTTCTGCCCGGGTGTGGAGATCTTCTCATGGGAAAGAGGAGGAAGGGGCCACAGGGGTAGGCATCATTTCTGCACAGCCTTCTAGTCGTCAAATCCAAGGGGCTGACAGCCTCTCACTGGACCCCCTCATCCCCAGCGTCTCCAGCCACCCTCTGTGCCATCCCTCACCCCAGGGGTGGGGGAGGAGGACGTCTCCATGGGAGAGGTGTCACAAGCCCACCCCTCTCTCCTGTTCCCTTCTGAAGTATCCTCCCTATAGCCTTGCCTACTGGTGTTCAAAAGCATCATTTGGAAGAAAGGGGAAAAAGAATCTCGGCTGAATATTAACTGTGTTTTTCTCCTTATATTTCTACTAAGAAAACTGGAATTCTCCTGGGCAACGTTTGAGTTTCTGACTGGCTAGGAGAGAGGGAATAGAAGAAGAAAAGCACAGTAACTGATTTATCTAGGTTTATATGGGTGAAATATAAATACACATATGTATTTAAAGTGTGTACTTATTTAGATTATTTAGATAATTTCTTTTTTTAATGTTTATTTATTTATTTTGGGAGAGAGAAAGAGAGCAAGAAAGTGCATAGGGGAGGGGCAGAGAGAGAGAGAAAGGGAGAGAATTCCAAGCAGGCTTCCCACTGTTGATGCAAAGCATCACGAGGGGCTCAATCTCACAAACCGGGAGATCATGGCCTGAACCAAAATCAAGAGTTGGGTGCTTAACCCACTGAACCGCCCAGGCACCCCTAGATTATTTAGGTATTTTAACTGATTTCACTGTATATGCATCTATATGTTTTAACAATATGTATGTGTGTATATATAAATATATGTGTGGATATATGTGTGTGAGTATATCTCTCAGATCTGATCATGTCATGCCCAGCTTTTAAAAACTTTCCATAGTTTCCTCTTGCTTAATTATAGGACAAAGTCCAAACTCTCCTTGGCAGAGCCTCCATACCCTCTGGCCTCTCCACTCTCGGCCCCAGGCTCCCCTCCAATAGGCCACCTCCCTGCCCCCACACTCAGGCTTGACCCTGGTGACATGCATTGGCCTTGCCGTGAACCTTGCTCTTTCCTGCCTCTCAGCCTTTGCACACAGGCAGTTACTCTGACCACAATACTCCTGGCCCGTCAGGTGCCTGCCTTGAAATCTTCTATTCATTCATCTCCAGTGAGTTCCCCATCCCTTCTGAGCTGAGGCCTTTGAAATCCCAGTGCCAAGCACAGTGCATTGGATACTGAATGAGCTCTGGAGATCACACCATGGTACAGGAGTGCCTTTACTGAGCACTCAGCTCAGTGGTCCCCGCATGAAAGCATTTCTCAGGTGTGTGTTCCTCTCCCATCACAACCCTCAGAATGGGATGCCTGCCTTTCCTCCAAAAGTACATTTTCAGTGCCTTGCATGGGGCCTGGCAGACGGTTGCCAGCCAGTGTATTTTTGATGAATGAATGAAGGTGTATTTATAGGCCACTATTCGTGTGACAGATAAGCTGGAAGCCGAGAAACTGAAAGCAAAATGTTGGAGGCAATGCTCAAGAAACAGTAATCAGAAACAGTGATAAAGCCTCCCCACACAGATGACTAGTTCACTGTGGAACATGGAATTTGATTTGGAGACACACGGATACTACCACAGCTCTTGAGGAAGGCAGCAGGTGCATCTTTTTGGGTCCTCCCCTTCTGTCATCATGGGTGACCAGGGGGTATAATGGTGTCACAGCTCCTACAACAACCAGCACCAGGAAAGGAGGTCCGAGCCCTTCCCCCAGCCTGAGGTAGACCCTCTGACTGCCAGCTGCTCCCCAGACGTGAGCAGAGACATCTGCTGCTGCTGGGTCCAGCCCCCTCCCTGAAGCTTCAGATGGACCACCTCCTTCCACACTTGTGTTGGGGAAAATCCAAAGCCACGTTTCCAATTTCCCACTCCCATTAGCTGTTATGCTCCTGGCTGGGTTTCTGGCCTTCCTGATTGCCAGATCTGGGCTTCAGGCCCGGTGAGCCCTGCATGCAACAGGGTCAGAGGATAGTGTCGTTCTTTGGCACTCAGCAGCCTTCTAATTACTCTTTTTATTGTCATATTTCCAATGACTTCCTATTCCTTCCTTTGCATTAAATTCCTAACGTGCATCAGTACATAAGATCCACAGGGGCACAGTACCGTGAACAGTAGCTGGTATGTAGCAGATACCTTGTTGAATAGCGAATGAATGAATCAAAGTATGAATGAACACCTTCTGCTCAAAGAGTAGTGTCCAAACTAAATGCATGAAAGCTGTAGACACTCCTTTGGTTGTTTTTTCAATTGGCCATCTCCCGTAATCTGCGCTGGTTTAAGTCTGGACTCAATTGAGGGACTGGGGCTAGATGAGCCTGTCTAATTCTCCTGGCCTCAGGATTCCTAGTCATAGAGGCAGGGGGAAGGTAATGAGAGGGGCTGAGGGAAGATGTGGCTGGAAGGCATTTGGGAGCCTCATTGCCCAGTCGAGTTTCCTCTGGCAGCTTCCCCCCACTGGCCTGGAGCCTGCGCCCGCCGGCCCTGCAGAAGGAGGTTGGCTTCGGTTACACTGCAGACTACAAAGCCAAGAATGGTGAATGGAGGGGGCTTGCTCCATGGGGGCCAGTGTGTGGGGGGCAGACGGGGGAAGGGCAAGGAGCCCAGGCTCCATGTGGCATCCGGTTTGAAACAACTCTGCTTAGAAACTGAAGAGAACCTCTCCGGAAAATGGGAGGGCTCTGGCCAGGCTCCCGGGGCAGAGGAACAGCGAGTTCCTGTCAGCTTGGGACGGAAGTAGGAGATTTGTGGGAAGGGAGGAGGGACGAGGGCACTGAGGGAGTGGACACAACCCTGTGGCGTTTTTCCTGGTAAAAATCCTGCTCTCAAGTAAACACGTTTCTGAAAATCAGGAGAGTTTTTATTCTTCCAGGCCGATGTGCACACAGCTGGCCTACTTCCCAAGTGCAGTTATTCCCAGGTGTCTGTGTGTGTGTGTGTGTGTGTGTGTGTGTGTGTTTTAAAGAAAGAACATTATATGCTATTCATGGTTCCTGCCTGGAAATGAATTAGAATAACAGAATGCGAAAATCAGCTCTACCTCTTGGTGTTTCTGAGGCAGGAACAGGCCTTCTAGGCTCTCTCTTCTAGGGCAGTGCTGGGAAACTCGTTTTTTCTCTTGGGAAGCTCCTTTCCAGCCCAGTAGAGCCCGAAGGCCAATAATGGCCTCCTCAGGGCTTTTTTCAGGCTGGAGTGGGTAAAGAATCTGGATGTGCAGAAAATCTGCCCTCGCTATTTCAGCAAGGTGAACGCAGGGAAGGAAGGCCCTGGGGCCGGTGGGGGGGTGGGGGGGGAACAGACCAAGGGGCTTTAATGAGGAGGGGGAAAATAGTGACCATTTTTAATTGCAAAAAGATCTAAAATCAACATGATTTCTCCAAGACCCAAAATGGATAAACAAACCACAAGCCTGCACTAATCCATTCTCCTTTCCAGAAACTCAACCCACAGCTGTCCTGCCTCAGTGGGTCCTACAATAGCGTTGACTTCAAATCTAATCCACCTGGAAAAGTGGGTCAGGTAGGGGGAGACAGAGGGAAGAAATGGATGCTTTTGAAACCCACCCCCTTCACAAGGCTCTCTGAGATAGTCTATGCGGTACAGGAACCCCGGATATTGCTCGGGGGAGGGTGCACTGGTACAACCACTTGGGAAGACTCTTGTTACATTATACAGGGAAGTCCAAGATGTACAAAAGCTACAACCGAGCACTTCCATTTCTAGTAACATGTCCTGGAGCAGCAGTTCTCAACCTTTTTGGTCTCAGGACCCCTTTACACTCTGAAATATTATTGAGGACGCCAAGGAACTTTGCTTAGCTGAGTTATACTGACCAATATTTACCATATTAGACATTCAACCTAAGAATTAAAAACATCATTAACTCATTTAAAAGTAACAATAATAGACCCATTACGCACCGACATAAAAAATATGTTTATGAAAAATAACTAGATTTTCCAAAACCAGACAACTTAGAGGGAAGAGTGGCATTGTTAAATAGTCTTGTAAATCTGACTCACTAGAAGACAGTGGGATTCCCAGCTGTTTCTGCATCAGTGTGTTGCCCTATCGTTTGTCATGCAGCTGCTGGGAAATGCTACTATTCTCTTGTGTGAAAATGAGGCTAAAAAAGGCAAACTGCATCTTATTATCATGAAACTAGTGTTGACTTCACAGCTGCCCCTGCAAGCAGGTCTCAGAGGCTCTAGGCAGTAGTCTCCAGGCCACACTTTGAGAACTCCTACTCCAGAGAAAATTCCATATTTCTATCCCCGCAGATGTGTACAAGCATATTCAGAGTGGCTATATTTCTTTTTTTTTTAATTTTTTAACGTTTATTTATTTTTGAGAGACAGAGAGAGGCAGAGCATGAGCAGGGGAGAGGCAGAGAGAGAGGGAGACACAGAATCCAAAGCAGGCTCCAGGCTCTGAGCTGTCAGCACAGAGCCTGATGCGGGGCTCGAACCACGAACCGTGAGATCATGACCTTAGCCAAAGTCAGGCACTTAACCAACTGAGCCACCCAGGTGTCCCTGAGTGGCAATGTTTCTAACAGCGAAGAAACCCAACTTAACCGTTTATAAATAGTAGAATGGATACGTTGTGGTATATTCATGGTACTGATAAATCTCACAAATCACACTTAAAAAAAATATGATTTCGTATTTATAGAGTTCAAAAACACATAAAAATATATCATTTAGGGGTATAAGTACATGGCAAAACCTTAAAGAAGAGCAAGGATGGTGGATGTCTCTGGGATACCCTTGCCGAGGGACATGCGTGAAGTTTCAGAGATATCGCTATTTCAGTCATGATGGGCTAGTTATGCTGCAGTAACACATAAACTCTGAAATCTCACCGGTGTAAGTACAGGAAAGGTTCATGACGGGCCAGCTAAGGAGGCCTCCATTAATCCGTGGTCTCTGGTGAGTGTGGTCGGGGTAGGGACCATGACAAACCATGCTCTTAAAGCCCATCCCAGAGTGCCACTTGTTGCTTCTTCTTACATTCTATTAGCCAGAGCAAGTCACACGGCCATGGGTAACCTGAAGAGCGTGGAGGAGGTACCATGTGATCATGTACCCAGGAGGGAAACTGAGACATTAGGGTCATTTGGTATTGTTCCATTTTGTAAGTTGAGTGGTGGGTTAATTATTATATACTACATATATTTATAGATAAATAAATGCTTCTTATTAGATGCTATATCTTATTCAAATAAATATGTAAGTGTATCATTTTTAGGCATAAAATATTGGAAAGAAAGAAAGAAAAGGGAGAAAAAAAGAATAGGCCCGTAATTGTGCTGAACAAATTTATGTATTTGGATTTAAAAAAACAAAAGAAAACAATGCGGGTGGGGGCACCTGGGTGGCTCAGTCGGTTAAGCATCCGACTTCAGCTCAGGTCATGATCTCACGGTTTGTGAGTTCAAGCCCTCCTCCCCGCCCCCGCCCCCCGCATTGCATTGGGCTCTGTGCTGACAGCTCAGATCCTGGAGCCTGCTTCCCATTCTGTGTCTCCCTCTCTCTCTTTCCCTGCCCCGCTCACACTCTGTCTCTCTCAAAAATGAATAAACGTTAAAAAAAAAACTTAAAAAAATGTGGAGGCTAAGAGAGGGGAGAGCAGAATGAAGAGCTTTTGAGATTCCTGGAGCAGTGGGGACTGTAAACTGGGAACGGCAAAGACATTCTAAGGGGTTGCAGTGCAGATAATATTAAAGACATCCATTTCCAGGTGCTCACTTTCAGGTGTCCTCTTTATTAAAGCTGGTCTCCCTGTGAATGCTCCCGTATTTGGGCGGCTCTCCCTTCACCTTTCCTCTTTCAGAAGGTCTTCTTTTCCCACGTTTTGCAGACAGAAGGACGTGGCCCGTCTCGTCATCTTGTCATTTGTAAAAATCTTGACTCCGATCAAAGAGACAAGTCAAAGTATTGGTTAAGGCTGAGTAAGTGAACTACTTTAATGACTGGACCACAAATCCTTTGGCAAATCAGGCATTATCCCATCATTTTAATAAAGGTGAAGGAGAAATTAATGAACATTTACTAATATCAGATGATAAACCACTAACAACAATCTTGTCATTATGTATGATTTTTGGCACACTCCTTAGAAAGAGTTCAGACAATCAAATAATACCACTACAATAAAACACCTCCAGTCTGAGCACATTTTCTTGGCATTTATATTTTTAAAAGTGAAAATTAAGGATAAGAATTGATGTGGAAACTGTTCTTATTCCAGAGAAAGTAGCATTCATTCATGGATACATAGGGGGAAAAATGCACTAACCATTTCATTAAGAAAGGTATTTCTAGGGGCACCTTGGTGGCTCAGTAGGTTAAGCGTCTGACTTCAGCTCCGGTCATGATCTCACAGTTCATGAGTTTGAGCCACACGCTGGACTTTGTGCTGACAGCTCAGAGCCTGGAGCTTGCTTTGGATTCTGTGTCTTCCTCTCTCTCTATCCCTCCCTCACTTGTGCTTGCTCTCTCTTTCTCTAAGGAATGGATAAATGAACTTAAAAAAAAAAAAAAAAGTCCTTTCTGGGATGCCTGGGTGGCTCAGTCGGTTAAGCACCTGACTTTGGCTTAGGTCATGATTTCATGGTTTGTGAGTTCAAGCCCCAGGCTGGGCTCTGTGCTGACAGCTTGGAGCCTGTTTCAGATTCTGTGTCTCTATCTCTCTCTGCCCCTCCCCTACTCACCTTTCTCTCTCTCTCAAAAATAAATAAACATTAAAAAAAGGGGGGAGAATTTCTAATAAAATTTTACCTTTTTGGATAATAGTTATCTTACCTAAATGTTCAATAAACGGGCGATACATTTATGCTATTTTGATGAATTGTGTGTTACTACTAATTATAATGATGACTAACTCTGGGAAACAATCTTTTCATGTTATAGACCAGCATTGTTCAAAAGAACTTTCTGCAAAGATGGAAATGTTTTCTATTTGCTCTGTCCAGTGCAGTCCCATAAGTCACACATGGCTATTGAGCACCTGAGAAATGACTAGTGTGAATGACGAACTGAATTTTAAATTTTATTTAATTAAAAAACTTCAATAGTCACATGTGGCTAGTGGCCAAAGTATTGGATAGCATAGCTTTAGAGCTTTATGACCCCCGGAAAAGAAAAAATTTAATTTGCATTTATATATATTTTTAAGAGAAATGTGATAAGGTGGTTAATAAAAGCTTTCAATCATAAATGTATATTATATCAGGATAAAGTTCTATAGGGGAAGAGAAACGGAAATATAAATGCAAGGAGAAAAAGAAATAATGTAAAATTTCTGACCTAATGAAGAGCTCATTGGTGGTATTTTAAAAAGGATAATGGAGGATGTCAATTGCTGTAACATCTAAATTCTACTTAGGTACATTTAAATGAGTGACAATAGTTATTTCAAAATGTTTAAGCTGTTAACATGTTAAAATATTTCACATTTATAGTGGAATTTAATCTTTTGCAGATATTTAAACTAAAGATGAATATTTTTAGATACCAACACACAAATGTTTAAGGGGAGTGCATAAGATTTCAAAATTCTGTAGAGGTATATGTAAGCAAAACACTTGAAGACCCCTGAACTAGAAGGCATTCATTGTTCCTTTCAACTCTTTGCCTTTTGCAGGTATGATCTAAGGGGTCACTCTTACGAGTGGGCACTGTAAACAGCATGGGAAAACATCTGAAGTTCACTTATAAACAAGTGTTCTAACAAAAAACAAAATCCGAACAAACAAGCCAAAATACACACTTCTCCCATCTCTTTTACACACACACGCGCGCGCACACACACACACCCACACACACATTATCCCCACAGGAGACCCCTGCTCCTACACTGGTGATTCAGGTACGGGTGGTTCATGAACCCCTCTTGAGAAACATGAGTTCAGTTAGCAATGTGGGGTGGTCTGGCCCGAGTGACAACCCCAGAGGTGAGGGTGGCCTTCAAGAGGATTATTACTAAAGATCAAAAATTCTGTTTGAAGTGGTTTGCATTCCTGCAGCAGCCCTCGACAGAGTCTACCACACACACAAAGGTCTTGCATGGGTGTTTGGTTTTGGTAGAAATCAAGGGAAGGGCCTGTGAGTTCCACATCCAAGTGCAGACCCAGGACAGCAGACACACAGATGGCAAAGTGACTCAGACTGAAGCAGAAAGAAAGCGGGAGCCAGAAGTGATGCTGGGAACGTGAGTCCACTCTCACCCTTCCCGCCACGAGTATACAGGCCTCTGGGGGCATTAGCCTTTCTATGGAAGTGGGCCTGAGGTTGGGGTTCCGGCTTCTGAGCCCAGCTTGGTTACCCTCATTCCAGCCGGGCCTCTCTGCAGTGGTGCTCAACCCCGGGTGTCAGGAATAGTTGAGGGCCACCAAGAGGGCAGGCAGGTCTCCGAATGACCTCAAGTCACCACAGCCAGCAGCCAACCTGGTGCTAAAGGGAATGGCAAACTATTCCCGCACCCCCAGGGAGTGCTTCCCACAAAGGTGAGCACTGACAGACAGAGAGGGGTGCGTCATCCTGGCAAGCAGGTGGGGAGGGCAGCGTTAGTCATGTTGTGAGAACTGGGGTTCCGGACTGGCAGCTCTGAGTCACCCTCTGATTGGCGAGGGACAGGCCTCCCTTTCCTAAGGGTCTCTCCTCTCCGCAGGGCCTGGCCCAGGTCTGGCAGGTGGGAGGGGCCTGAGCTCAGCACGGGCCCTGGGACCGCCTCCCAGGAAGCAGTAAAAGACCCAGGCGGCCTTGGCACCATTTCAAAGGCTGGCTTCAGATGTTTATCAGCTGGATTTTGTTCATGGCCCCGGCTGAGGTTGTACAAGAATTTGGAAAATGCCAGGGAAGCTAAAACGGCTTGCTTTGAACAGGGCTCAGACCAGAGGCAGGGTACTTGCACACCACTTTGGCCTTGGTGAAAGAAAATGCAAACATTAGCCCGGAGCTGAAGAAAAACAAAAACAAAAAAACAGACACCACCTTGTAGGAAGATGGGGGAATGACTCCAAGAGACTCCAAGGGACAGGAGATGCAAAGAAAAGGCAGCCTCAGCACTTTATGTTTTCTTTGGGTGTTGAGGCATCTCTGAATGTCTCAGAGTCTGCTGGGACGTCATGTGGTGAATGCCCGGGGCAAGGGAGGTAAGCGCCAACAGAGGTGTTGAAGGCCACTGCAGGAGAGTCCTGGAGATCTTAACCTGGAATAAGGGAGAGAAGGGCACTCATGCATTTAGCAAACGTTGAATCCCTGGGGGGAAAAAATCTATAAAAAACAATCATTCTCAGTTTTTATTTTAACGCAACTCACATGACCTTTTCCGGCATGACTCACCCCTATGGCCAGTGCCCGATTTTGACACAACTGTCCGATTTGTGTGCAATCCCTGGCTCCCTGGCCCTCGTTCCATCTCTGCTTCTCCAGCTTAGGACCACAGGAAGAATGCGTGTAGAGTATTGTCATTATTGGGTAACCTTGAATTGCTCTAATTCATTAAAACAGTAAACTTTTGCAAAGTTGATAATGAAATGAGGTTGCTTCTTTTTATTGGCTCCTTAGCTCGGCTTCAGCTTCATGCTCTCTATTGTAGGCATGACCTTCTCTCTTTCCCAGGGTCACTGTCCTGTGACAAGCCTAAGAAGTCCAGGTCCTGGATGATGATCTGAAACCCAAGTCAGTCTTGGTCTTTTGGGCCCCTAGAGCCCCTGGGATGCATGTCTTCCGGCTGGGTGTCTCCTCCGTCATCGCCAGGGCTCCTGGTTGGCCACCAAAGCCAGAGGGGCCAGAGTCTAGACAACCAGCCAGCATGGTTGCTGCGGTTGCTGCCAGTTCATAATTCCATGACCCCATTTAAGCCCCAGAGCCTGTCCTGGTTGCTCCCACACCCTCTACATTACTGAGGCTGGAACTCTTGTTGCCGATCCCAGAGCCAGCAGCCCCGGTGCAGGACCCACTTTAGAGTACAAGACAGACGATCCCCGGCCCCTTCAATGCTATGCTCAGTGAACACGGCTGCCCATCTGGAACCACAAGGAGCCTAGGAGAGCATGTGGGGACAGGTTCCCATGTCTGCCTCAGCTGACTGAGGACCACAGCTCCCTTCTCGCTTTGCATTCCTATACCCTAAGCTCATACCCAGTTCCTAGCACTGAGTGAGTGATGTGTCTTTCAAGGAGGCAAACTTCTCTGGGCTTCCTCAGTAGCAAAGTCCTTGGAATCCATCTGGCAGCCACGAGGTTGTGACTCAGTTTTGGAGAACTGCTGAACTTGAAGGTGGGCCCTGAGCACACATGTCTCCTCACACAGCCCCAAACCGAGCCAAGCTCTGAAACTACCCGCCCCCCCCCCCATTCTTGTTCTTAGGGAACTGTGACATCACATGTTAGAATTTCCTTCCTTTGGCACACCGAATAATATTCCATCATAAGGGGCACCTGGGTGGCTCAGTTGTTTAAGGGAGGACTGTTGGTTTCAACTCAGGTGACGATTTCATGGTTCATGGGTTCGAGCCCTATGTTGGGCTCTGTGCTGGCAGTGTGGAGCCTGCTTGGGACTCTCTCCCTCTCTCTGCTCCTCCCCCACTCACGCTGTCTCTGTTTCTCTCAAAATAAATAAATAAACTTAAAAAAAAAGTATACACACTTCATCCATTCTTCATTAAGGGACATTTTGGTTGTTTTTACCTTTTGGCTTTTCACACCCTCTTCATAACCATCTTGACCTACAAGTGACACGTGTCATTTCTAATTGCATTCCATAGGAGAACCCATTGCATAGCCCCACCTACATGAGAGCCTGGCCAGGAAATATAATTCCTGGCTGGGCAGCCACTTCCCAGAAATAAGTCAGCCTATGGAAGGTAAGGCACAATTTGTTGGTGTCCCTGCCGCCCCCTTACCTTTGTACTTCTTGTAATAGCTTCTTACCATGGCTCAGGGAAATCATGTCTTTTCTTTTTTTTTTTTTTTCCCCCAGTTTCAGTTCCTTACAGGACGAAGATTTTGAAGTCTAAATGCACTTTCAGTAGATAGTGATCGCCAACATTTGTGTCATTTTTTTGTAGTTTTCCTTGTCCTTTTGGTGTGGTGTAGTGCTTCGAGTTCTGACTCTGTCTTTGTCGCTTTCTCACTGGGTAATGTTTGTAAAGCCCTTAGCACTACAGTAGATTCAGTAAATAGTAATTATTAGTCTTCACAACAACAGGATGTTTATGCATTATCTCCCCATATGTATAGATGAGGGTATTGAGCCCCAGAGAGATTAAGTAACTTGTTCAAAGCTACCCAGATCAGAAATGAGGACCCCATCTCTCTGTCTACCCTCCTTTCCTGGGGAGCCATCATCAGGGGTTTGAAAAGCAACCTTGATGTCCTTCAAAGGATGCTTTGATCCCCCAACCAACACTCTGCTCCCCCGCACACCCTCCTTGCACTAGAGCTGCTGGATGATCTTCTCTAGGACCCAAGCCGAGCCCCACTGCAGGATGTGGTGAGAGAGGGAGAAGAGGTCTCATTGTTCAGGAGGCTGTCCCGTGCTCCTGGCCCCAAGGAGCTTTCCAGGACACATGCAGCACACACAAAAAAATATCTTCCACTGCTGCTGCTGTGGCCTCTCTCCAACGACATTCACGGAGCCCCTCCTGTGTTCTAGGAGGTGTGTGTAGAAATAAGAAATGACCCCTCCCCTCCAAAGAGTGCATCGTCCGACCAGTGAGACAGATATGAATACTCTCATGTTATGTGACGAGTGATGTAAAGTGATGTACAGAGTGCTATGGAAATTCGGAGGAGTAATTAATTTTGCCTGACGTGTTGTGGCAATCTATAGCTAGGAGGTGACATCTGAGCTGGGTGTAGACAGGTAAGGGAGGATTGGGGGAATGTTATTTTAAATTGAAGGGACAACAAAGTCTCAATGGTGTGAAAGAGCATAGTGTGTTGAAGGATAAGGAGTAGGTAGAGTGAGGGCAAAGTGTGGGTAGAGACAGGGCAGAGAGAGGCTTGAGTAGGCTGGGTGGGGCCAAGGGTGAAGGGCCATGACTCCGCAGATGAGGCAAGGCGATTATTATTAACTGGGGGCTAATACAACCACAGCTATCTTATCCAAAGCTTCCTCTGGCTGCAGTAAACAATGGAAAACAAAACTGATTATCCATTGCATTCCAACCTCACTCATTCCCAGAGGGCAGGCTTACCCAAGCCATCCTGGGGTCATCCCCGATGCCACATAACAGGGTCACCCTAGGCAAAGGCCGGAAAAGAGACCACCTGAGGACTTCCATGTTCCCACAATGGTACTTCTCCCCTAGGCCGTAGGTGATAAGGGACTCGTGATAGACTTTCTCTCTCCCTTTTGGATTATAGGGCCAGACTGAGCTGAACTCCAGGTTGGTTATCTGGAAGCCAGGGTCTCCATCTGACACCTGCAAAGGCAGAATTGAAGACTGGGCCTGATGTCAGGACCACTGTGACTTGTCCCATCTCCCACAGATAGTGTGAAGATTGAGGCAGAGGGAAACAGGGAAAGAAGGTGGGAGAGGTGATAGTGGAATGGTGTCAGAACCCAGTTTCCACCCACAACTGGTGCTCACTAGGAACCCAGTCATGCGAGAGCTGGCTTCCCGGGCCTCTTGACATCAGAATGGGATTTCCAGACATGTTTTTCTAAGTCATTTACAAATGAGGCAGGAAGGAGGGGGGTTGGTTCTAGGTTGACAGGGCGTCATGGTGAGAAGTCAAAACCTGAAGACAACACTGCCCTGCCCAGAAAGCCGAAGCCCCTTCTCTCACAGAAGGCTGTGGGCCAGACGCACTTGCCCTCAGAAGGGTCTTGGAAGCTTGAGTCTCCGCCGTGTGCACATGGGTAGGCCTGGGTTTGAGGCCCACCTCCGCACTTCTGTGTGACTTTGGGAGGCATTACTCTTGCTAAGCTTCAGCTTTATTATCTGAAAAACGCCTCACAGGATGGCTGTTTCGAGTAAATAACAGCATTTATATATTTTTTTTAATTTTTAAAAAACGTTTATTTATTTTTGAGACAGAAAAAGATAAGACAGAGTGCGAGTGGGGGAGGGGCAGAGAGCGAGGGAGACACAGCATCCGAGGCAGGCTCCAGGCTCTGAGCTGTCAGCACAGAGCCCGACGCGGGGCTTGTACCCACGAACCGCAGGATCATGACCTGAGCTGAAGTCGGATGCTCAACCGACTGAGCCTCCCAGCTGCCCCTAAATAACAGCATTTAAATGTAGGTCTCCTCTTCTTAACTCTAGACACCTTTTGGAGTTATAATATTGTGACTTATAAGTTCCAAAGGTCGGGAAGCCTGGGCCTTCATAGGCCACACTCTCTAAGCTTTGCCTGCCTAGAGCTCAGGGATGTGGAAAGGAGCCGACCTCCTGCTTTTCCGCCAGACCCTTTGATTTGATGAAGATGCCAGCAGAGGTGTGGAAAAGATCAAAACGGCGTTAAAGTTGATGCCTGAGTTCGGCAGAGCTGAACTCAAACATATCATCCAATATGTACTGATACATCTTTAGTAGCTACATGGGGTGTCATTCACTTGTGATACATGCTCCCGAGGAATGCTGAACAAAGTTTTGGAAATTGGATCATTTAAAAAAGTTGTAAGGGAGTTTATGGTTTAGAAGGGCTATGCAGCAAATCCATTTTGTAAAGTAAGTAATTCTCTTGTACTATAAATTGCTTCCTGATCTAGATGTTGGGATTTCCAGTATACGATGTGTTCCCAGGTGTGCTGAGACGCACAGTGTGTGGTTGACATCAGAAGATGCCACCGATTAACTCCCCCAAACTGGCAAACCAGTCAGGAATGAGAACCTTTTATGGATCAGTTTATCCAATAAATAAATATTGGCTGAGAAGCCGGCTGTGCCAATCCCGAAGGCACAGTGACAAAGGAGACGTTTCCTGCCTCCAAGGACCTCCCGGTCTAGTGGCAAAGGCAGGCATATAGCTCACTAGAATACTGTATACCAGGTGCCATGCATTGTGGAAACTGTGATTGATTCTAATCTCTTCATGTTGAACATCTAATCAAAATACTGGGTTGTCTGGTTTTCCCTCCTGCAAGCTGGCACTCAGTGGGAACCATGTCTAACGTTATTAAAATTGCATAATACTATTTATGAACTAATCATAAGTGACACTGTCAGTTTGACACCAAAACCTGTTGGGGAAAAAATTCAGATTCTCTTATCAACAGATATCCCTATATTGGCATAGGCTCGAATTTTTTATTTCATTTTCCTCTCTAATTTTGTGCTAGTCTTTGGAATGACTTTGTACAACAATGTGCTGGATTCCTGAATTCCTCTGAGCCCTGCCAGGTCTGGAGCTGCGGTGGTGTTCAGAGGGGAGGCAGCTGAAACACTCAAAAGTCAAGGCAGAGCCCATGATTGGGTTTTGCAAGCAACCGTGAGTCCAAGCTGCTGTCAACATATCTCGGCAGAACAGGATCCAGAATTTATTTTGAAGGAGTGAAGAAGAGGAAGTGAAGAAATGACATTGGGAAGCCAAGGGTAGAAGGATCTTTGGATGAAAGTTATAGGGAAGTGGGTTTGGGATCATAGCAAGGAAGAGTTTATCACAGTTGGAGCCATCCAAGACCTGTGGAGACAGGGGGCCTCCTGCTGTTGACAGAGGCCAAGCAGAGGTGTGATGACAATCAGGGATTCCCAAACTGTGTAGGAAGTTGGATCAGATGAACTCAACAGCCCTTTGTGCTGAACTTAAGTCCTTGCTCACTTTCAGTTGATAGAATAACTCTGGGCCAGCAATACCATCTTTCCTGGGCTCCGTTTTATCGTTGCTGAGTTGAAAAGAGGGAGCAGTTGTCAGATCCCTTGATGGCCACTGTCAGGAAATCCCAGACCTATAACCCTGAACCTCAAAGGTGAGTGAGCACAGTCTTGGGAGTTGAACCTCCAGATCCATCAACTCCATCTGATGACTTGGAAGTTCTTTCCATCCTCAACATCCGAGACCAGCAAGGCTGGTTTGTCTTGTTCTAATTATTATTTAGATGACTATTTGGCTCATTCCTGAGCAAGGCTTGAATCAAGTCAGACCTGTTAATTAAATCAGGGTTATATAATCACATTTGGGCATTTAAATGCAAACCAATTATTTGAGAGCCCAAGCATCTTACACAAAAGGAAGGAGCTCTAGTGTGTGGCAGGAATGTATGCTAATGCACAAAGCCTAACCCTTAAAGTGGAAGGTGGAGCATTCATGGGCACTCCTGTTTCGATGAGGTTGTTGTAATAGGTATTGCTCTGGGCATATTCTGGGAAGATGCTGGAAATATCTCAAGCAAGCATGACATTGATGTTACCCCAGTTCGTCGAACCCACTACATTTGGAACATGTCTGCCTGTAGCATTTGGCTTGGTTTATAAACATATTATCGGAATCTGTAGGAAGCATTTGCAAGGAGGCCTCTCTTGGCCTTTCTGGTTATCAGCATTCCCTTGTCCTTTCCCTCGACAAAGATCTGCCCAATTAGTCATTTAGATTTTTCAGTCTCTAGTTTCTAGTCTCAGCCCCAATGCCTCCATATCTTGCACTCCTCAAATATTTTTTAAAAAAATTTTAATGTTTATTTATTCTTTAGAGAGAGAGAGGCAGAGCATGAGTTGGGGAGGGGCAGAGAGAGAAGGAGACACAGAATCTGAATCAGGCTCCAGGCTCTGAGTTGTCAGCACAGAGCCTGATGCCGGGCTAGAACCCACCAACCGTGAGATCATGACCTGAGCTGAAGTCGGACGCTTAACTGACTGAGCCACCCAGGCACCCCATTGCACTCTTCAAATATTGGCCCCCTCTACAAAGAAAGAGGAAAGCAAGGAGGAAGCAATGGAAAAGTCATTGATGAGTTGTATGAGGACAAGCAACATAAAGCAATGCATCAAGAAAGAAGGTGTAAGACTCGAGTTTGAAGTGTTTGTCCCTAAACTTTCTAAGACTCACCCAGGCTAAATAGCCCCAGGGGATCCTCTAGCCCATAGCCTCCTCATATATTCTACCCTCCTCACTTGGAGAGCGATGGACCAAATGCCTAGTCTCTGTCCAGTGTTAAGAAGTGACCTGGCGAGCTTTGTTGAGATCACCCAGCCTTGAAATACAACCAGATGCCATCTCTGGAGATGACGTGCTCCTAGAGGAAGCACTTTCTGCTCTCGCACCTTGTCTTGGTCTCGGACACAAAATTGTCAGGCATGTCTGAAGATGGACATTCCAGAGAGAGCTTCATCTTCACCACCATCCTGGCTAGGAAACCCTCACAGACCTGGAGTTGCAAAAGTCAAGGAGGGATGAATCACTGGAGGTGGGGTCCTTGGGATAGTTTTCACTGCAAACACACGGCTGAAATGTGTCACAAGTGGACAGGCATGCCAATGTGCCCTGTATATAGCCTCTGGCCAGAGGGCACTGTCTTCAACATGGCCAAAGGAAACAGCAAGTTGATTTTTTTCAAATAGGCTTCATTAGACTCACAGAGGACTAACCCTAGACCTGACTTTGGATTACCCTTTTCTTGCCAGGAATTATATTAAATGATTTTATCTGGAACTGAAAGTCATGATGGATGTTGGCTTCTCAGTCTTGAGAGTTAGCTATCAAAAGCTCATTTTTATTCCAGGTCAGCCCTTCACCCCCTTCCTTCTGGGGCACCTGTGATACAGATAAGACCATGACATCTGGCAGGGCTGGTAGGAATGTTAAGTTGAGGCGGGAATGTGGGTGTTAGCATATCAAAGTAGATCTGAGAAAACATTCCAAACCAACTCTTCCACACTAGGAACTCAACCCCTAAGAAACAATCACGATAAGGGCAACTGTCCAACCTCACAGAAGGAAGTGCAAGGTAAAGGCCAGGCCTGCTCTGTGCCAGTACTCAGGGAAGAGGGTCCCACTCATTCACTTGGTGGACTTCCACAAATGCTACTCTGGAGACTAGAGCATGTGAAGGGGGGAAATAAAACACCATCCCTGTCCTGAGTTCTGGGATGGTGGCTGTAAGGCCCCAAGATGCCTGTGGAGATGAATGGTGGCCTACAAGCGCTTGACTGAAGGATAATGGTTTCAAGCCTAAGTTCATTTGCATTACTCACCCAGGGGACTCTGATTAGGAGCTATTTCCAGATGACATAGATCCCCAAGGGACACTTACCTCCTGCCTGTGACACCTCTAAGAGTGACTCTTGCCACACGACTATAGTGACATGTGAAGCTTTTCTCTGATGATGTCATTAAGAATTCTGAATGTCCCAGAAGGGAGAGACTATGATTGGGAATACACTTCCCAGTGTATACCACTTGTGATATCCCAGATCTGTGGGCAGAAAGAGAAACCTTTGTTGAGTATACTAAAAAGAAAACGAAAAATGCTTTTCAAGTTATGGAATCTGGCTACTTTAAAGAATGTGGTGCTGTCAGTGTCTAAAACAGGAGGTGACCAGACCCAGAGTCCAAAATCTCTAAGTGGCTGTTTGGCAGAAGATGTTTCAAGGCAGCTTAGAAGAGAATATTGGGGCCAGGAGTCTGTAGTCACTTCCCCAGAAGTGCCCTCAGGTCTTGGGTTTCAGAAAAGATAATCACAATTCCTCCTTTTAGGGAAATTTAGTCTAGTTGCTTTTTCTGCCTGAGGCACTGTCCTCTGTCTCCTTATTTCCCAATTCTTTTTTTTTTTTTAATTTTTTTTTTCAACGTTTTTTAATTTATTTTTGGGACAGAGAGAGACAGAGCATGAACGGGGGAGGGGCAGAGAGAGAGGGAGACACAGAATCGGAAACAGGCTCCAGGCTCCGAGCCATCAGCCCAGAGCCTGACGCGGGGCTCGAACTCACGGACCGCGAGATCGTGACCTGGCTGAAGTCGGACGCTTAACCGACTGCGCCACCCAGGCGCCCCAATTCTTTTTTTTTTAATGTCTATTTGCTTTTGAGAGAGAGAGAGAGAGAGAGAGAGAGAGAATAAGCCATACAGAGAACGACAGATACCACATGTTTTCACTCTTATGTGGATCCTGAGAAACTTAACAGAAACTCATGGGGGAGGGGAAGGAAAAAAAAAAAAAGAGGTTAGAGTGGGAGAGAGCCAAAGCATAAGAAACTCTTAAAAACTGAGAACAAACTGAGGGTTGATGGGGGGTGGGAGGGAGGGGTGGGTGGGTGATGGGTAATGAAGAGGGCATCTTTTGGGATGAGCACTGGGTGTTGTATGGAAACCAATTTGACAATAAATTTCATATATTAAAAGAGAGAGAGAGAGAGAACGAATTGAGGAGGGGCAGAGACAGAGAGGGAGACACAGAATCCAAAGCAGGCTCCAGGCTCTGAGCTGTCAGCACAGAGGCCGATACCAGGCTTGAACTCACAAACCCCAAGATCATGATCTGAGCTGAAGTCAGACACTTAACCAACTGAGCCACCCAGGCGGCCCTTTATTTCCCAATTGTTTCCATCCTTCAAGACCCAGTTCAAATGCCACCTCCTTTCATAAGTCTTCCATGATTGACCTCAGTTGGAATTTACCTCTCCCTTCTCTCACTTCCACTGAACTTTATCTACACTTCTCTGATGTCCACTTTCCACTTTTTGTAAGGTAAATTACACCATTGTTTTTTTTTTTTTTTTAATCAGTAAGTTTCAAAAGATTGCATTCTTACAGAGTATGTTCTTTGACCACAATGGAATTAAACTGAAAATCAATAAACTACTTAGATGATCCTAAATACTTGAAAGTTAAATAATACACTTCTAAATAACCAGGGAGATCAAATAAGAAATCTTAAGAGAAATCAGAAAATAGTCAAATTGAGGGGTGCCTGGGGGCTCAGTCAGGTAAGTGCCTGACTGTTGTTTTCTGGCCAGGTCATGATCTCACAGTCATGAGATTGAGCCCCTCATTGGGCTCCACACTGGGTGTGTGGAGCCTGTTTAAGATTCTCTCTCTCTCTCTCTCTCTCTCTCTCTCTCCTTCTACCATTACCCCCCTCCCAAAATAAAACTTAAAAAAAGGAAAATAGTTAAATTGAACAATAATGAAAATTGAATATTACATTTCAAAATTTGTAGGGTGCAGGTAAAGCAGTGCTTCAAGTGAAGTTAATACCATTAATGTGATCATATTAGAAAAGAAGGAAGTTTTAAAATTAATTATCCAAACTTCCACTTTAAGAAGGAGGAAAAAAAGAAAGTAAGGAAATTAAACCCAAAAAAAGTAAAAGGACATAATAGCTATAATAATAATAATAACTAAAAACAGAAATCAATACATTGGAAAACAAACTGGAGGGATTTTTAACAAAGTTGGCAATTGGTACTTTAAAAAATTTTCATAAAATTTATAACCCCTAGCAAGATTGCTCAATTAAAAAAAAAAAAGAAAATGCAAATGGCCAATATATGGGATGGAAGAAAGGATATCACTAATAATCTTACAGGCATTATAATGACAATAGGGGAATGCTATGAACAACTTAATGCTAATAAAGTTGGTAACTTAGATGAATAAACAAATTCCTTGAAAAATACAATTTACTAAAATTGACTTGGGAATAAATAAAACATCTAAATCGCTTATATTTTATAAAGAAACTGAATTCACTATCAAAACTTTCTCACAAAGAAAGCTCTATACATAGATGATTTCATTGTGAATTTGATTCATTTAAGGGAAAAAAATAATACAAATCTTACGTAAGCTCTTTCAAAAAGGGAGAAGAAGGGAAAATTTCCCAGTTTATTTTATGACATTAGCATAACCCTGATATCAAACTTGACAAAGATGTTTACAGAAACAAAAATGACAGGTCAACATATCTGTGAATATAGACACAAAAATGCTTACAAAATATTAGCAAATAGAGTTCAGCAATACATAAAAATCATACATTGTGACCAAGTGGAGTTAGAGTTTATTCTAAAAATATAAAGTTGGTTTAACATTTGAAAACAAGTACATTTAATTCACAACAGTAATAGAATAAAGGAGAAAAACTATATAATCATTTCAGTAGAGGTAGAAAAAGTATATGGCAAAATATGACACACATTCATGATTAAAAAAACAACACAGAAATTTAAAAATAGAAGGGAACTTTCTCAGTCTGATAAAGTGCATCTATGAAAAATCTATAGTTAACATCTTACACAATGCTGAAACATTAAATATCCCTCCTAAAATCAGGAAAAATGAAAGGTTGTCCGTTTCTAGCACTTCTATTCAACTTATAAGTGGAGGTCTTAGCTGGTACAGTAAGACAAGAACATAAATAAAATAGTTGAAGTTTGGAAATAAAGAATAAACTGTAGTTGCAGATGACAGGATTGCTTATGTAGCTAAGCATAAAAGGTCAATATACAGAAATAAGTTATATTTCTATATAATAGCAACCAACAATTGGAAAATAATATTTAAAAATATAAAATGAGAACTAATTTAATAAAAGATGTATAATAAGTTTATGTTAAAAGCTCTAAGAGAATATTGAGAGAAATTAGAGACCTGCAAATTGAAAGATACATGTCATCGATTGGAAGATGCAATATAGTTATAATTTAAAATTTACTCAAAATGACCTAAAGATTCAGTACAATTTCAATTACAATCCTAAGAGGCTTTTGTAGAAATTTACAGGTTGATCCTATAATTTATATGGAAATACAAAGGGCGTAGAATAGACAAAACAATTCTGGGAAGAAAAAAACCCCAAGCTGAAGCACTCACACTCCTTGATGTCAGCACTTCTGATGAAGCTGCTGTAATCGGGATAAGGTACTATTTAGGTAAGGATACACAAATACACATATCAACTGAACAGAATGGAGAGCATAAAAATACACCCATAAATCTATCGTTTATTGATTTGTGACAAAGGCATCATGAGCTTTCAATGGAGAAAGAATAATCTTTTTAACAAATGGTCTGGAATAACTGGATAAACTAAACTAGATAAAACAAATCTCAATACTTACTCCATCATATCACACATAAAGTTTAATACAGGATAGAACATAGACCTGTTTGCAAAAGCTAAAATTCTAGAGCTTGAAAAGAAAACATAGAAGAATATCTTCCTCAGATTAGGCAAAACTTTTTCTTCTTTTTTAAATGTTTCATTTATTTTTGAGAGAGAGAGAGAGAGAGAGAGCGAGCATGAGTGGGGGAGGGGCAGAGAGACAGGGAGACACAGAATCCAAAGCAGGCTCCAGGCTCTGAGCTGGAGCCCAACCTGAGACTCAAAATCACAAACCATGAGATCATGACCTGAGCTGAAGTCGGACGCTTAACCGACTGAGCCACCCAGGCTCCCCTATACAAGACTTCTTAAGTAAGATACGGAAAACAATAGTCAAGAAAGAAAAAATAAAGGTAAATTAGATTTCCACAAAGTTAAGTTCTCCTACTCATTGAAAGAAACTTGAGAAAATAAATAGGCAAGCTACGGAGTAGGAAAAATATTCACATTGCATGTATCTGACAAAAGACTTATATCCAGAATATAGAAAGAACTCTTACAAATAGAAACCAAGAAGATAACCTAATTTTTAAATGATGGGCAGAAGATTTGAACAGGCAACTCATGAAAGAAGATACATGAATGACAAATAAACATATGAAAAAGTGTTCAACATCATTAACCATCCTTAAAATCAAAATGTGATACCATTTCAAACTTACTCAAATGACTCAAAAGCCCCAAATGTTGGTGAAGATGTGAAGCAACAGAATCTCTCTTACCTTGCTGCTCATAAGAATGTTACGTGGGAAGACCGTTAGATGATTTCTTATAAAATTAAATATAGGCCTACTGCTAGAGATGGTTTAAACCACATATTTATGGGTGTATTTCTGTATAGACCTCCCCCCTCCCCAGGGTCTTATGTTGGTTTTGGGAGATGGGGCATTTGGGGAGGTGATTAGATCAGGAAGGTGGAGTCCTTATGAATGGAATTGGCGCTCTTATGAAAGACACCCCAGAGAGCTCCCTCACCCCTTTCGCCATGTGAGCACACAGTGAGAAGACAGCCATCTTTGAACCAGGAACCAGGACCTTCCCAGACACCGAATCTGCTGATGCCTTGATTTTGGATTTCCCAGCCTCTAGAAATGTGAGAAATAAATTTCTGTTGCTTATAAGCCACTCAGTGTATGATACTCTGTTATAGCAGCCTAAACGGACTAGGACTCCTACCCTATGACCCAACAATTCCACTTGTGGGTATTTACCCAAAAGAAATGAAAACATGTACCTTCCAAAAAGAATTCTATAAAGATGTCACAGAAACTTTATTCTTACAGCTCCCAAGCTGGAAGTAATCTTAATGCCTATCAACAGGATGGGTAAACAACTACGGGATATTCATACAATGAAATACTACTTGGCAGTTTCTCCCTCTTTACACGTATATACACACATTTACATTTACTTTGATTCCTAATTCTGCACATATGGAAAACTATGAGTTCACGTTGATGCTTACAATTACAACCCAGCCACTGCAAAGTTCACTTTGCTCTCTTTCCATATCTGTAACCCTCTTCTCTGACAGTGACGTCTACTATCCTTAATATAGGTACAAACTGATCAGTCTTCTTGTATGTAATCTGTCTCTTGCTCTTCACCTGGATGCTCTCTTCACCACATACAGGCTTCGACACTGCATGTTACGCTGTCCCTCCATGTGGATGCCCTCCTTCCCCAACCAGGGCTTGAATGCACTGCTCTGGCCCACCAAGGACCCCCCCCTCCCCCAACGGTGGACACCTACCTTGTCTTGTCCTCTCATGGCTTTAGACCAAATGGTTCAGGAAGGAAAAGGAAGCAACAAGTACAGAGGAAAAGGAAGAGTTGAATTTCATTCTTGCTTATTATTATTATTATTTTATAATTTAAGTTCATTTTTTTCGCATCTAAACTGTGTCCTGGGGAGCCTCAACTTTTGCAACTACGTGGGGGAGGGGAGGAAAACTACAGAATTTTCTTAGATAAAAGGGCAATTCTCTCTAAGAGAAATTCTCTTATTCTGCTAAGGGCATTTATTAAAACAACTGCTAATTTTTAAAATAACAATCATTTTAAAATTCTTCTCCGTGTCAGTAATATCAACAGTCTTTTCTGTGCCAAATGACAGGCACATATTTTCCCTGTTTTAGCAACTCTGAGCTAAGGTTGTCCTCATTTTACAAATGAGAAGTTTGAGTCTCTGAGGGATTAATGGAGCAGCTGGGACTTGTATTCTTTTCTAAAACTTGTATTTCCCACCATCCTGAATGCCTTTCCTACAATCCACCAAGCAAGCAAGGCACACAATTCACTATAACATGGTTGGGAAGAATTATTCTGGTAGTCTGAGGAACCCAGATGAGGGGGTTCTGTAGAAAGATCTAGCCGAGGCTTCCTGGAGAAAGGATCACCTGGTCACGCTCAGAACAGTCTAGCCAGACCAAAGAAGCAGGAACAGGGAATTCACACAGACCCAGAGGTGTGTAGGGCTCTTTTTGCAAAATAATAGGTTTCTATATACCCGCTTTCCATGATTCCACTAGATCATTATTAGATTTAATTATTTGCTTTCAACTTATTAGACATTTGATGTTTAATTTTTAAAACCTAGTGAACTGTTGAATTGTTAGGCTCACACCAGCCCTGGGGGAAGTGGGAGATAGTGGGCACTGAATTAGGAAAAACTTCACTATCAAGTTTATTATATAAGAGGCATAAAACCCCTCCTTGAACTTTCAAATGTTATGGACATATTTTATGATACGATTTTCTAGCATCTGTTAACAAGTCTCGGGGGGCACACAGAAGCTCCTTTACTGTTTTTACAATCTCCTGTGTCTAAAATTATTTCAAAATACAGAGTAACAAACAAAACACAACCAAGGTCAAGAACACTATAACAAATGTTTATTGTAGAACTGTACTTGAGTTCAGTATTACATTTCTTGCTAAAATCAACTCTATTACAAATATAGAAACCATTTAAATATTGGACTTAAAATACTTGTATATTGAGCTATATATCTATGGAATAACATTATTTTCTCCAAACGTGTTCTCTTTATTTCCCAGATTGAATCCTAGCTTTAAATGCTTCTTTTTCCCCAAACTGCTCTATCTGTAGAAGATAAAACCTGAAAATCTACCAATTTTATTTCTTATTTTTATTTCTTCTTGAAGCTAAGAAGGCAGGTCCAGCTGCAAGAAGCTCCAGCAGCATCCCACGTTTCCTTCTGAACTGGCCCCCTGAAGAGGCGAGTATAGTTTATTAGGGAATCACTATGATACGGTGTCAGCAGGCTCAAGGTTTCTGTGGTGTTGGGGGAGAGTGCCCAAGGATGAGAATAGGTCATGCATTTGTAGCTAAGGAGTTGGACTTCATACTCCAAGCAAAAGAGAGTCGCTAAGGTCTTTAACAGGGAGAAACACACTTCCTCTGCATTTAGGAAGGTACCACATTTTATCTAATCCTAGGTACCTATTCGTAAGACCCACCATTATTACATGTGCCTCCTAGAAAGAAAACACACCCCAGATGGGGAAGGACACAGAGTAGGACACCAAAGGGCTCCCCTCTCAGTGGAAGGGTAAACAAGAAGTAGACGTACATTGCAGGAAGGGCTACCCGGGAAGCCCAAATGCCTCAACCTTGGCACCAAGTGGAAGGCACAGCAACAGTCTCCCCTGGGAGCTTGCACCAAGAATGGCACTCACGCAAGTTCTGGGGTCCGAAGTCACACCACCAATGTGGCTAAGAAACGTGAAGCAGAAAATGTAAATGGATCTCAGCTGTGAGGGTGGAAGCAAGCACAACAGGACTTGTCAGGGGTGAGAAAATTGGCTTTGACTTGAGTCAAGGAAATAAGGTAACCAGCAGCAGTTTGGAGAGACAGCAGAAAGTGGGACTTCTTCCTTGGGGCCATTCTCATGCTGGGGACCCCAAGTCTGTATCTTGAGACTGGCTGCCGGACCCCTCGGTGCCTCCGATACTTCACAGCAAAGGAGCTCCCCTTCCCTGGATCGGCCCCACCTCCTGTAGTGAAACCAAGAGTTGTTCTAGATGCTTCCTTCTCCCTCACTCCTGGTCGTGGATTGGGAGGCTTGTGGCAGGGCCCCTAGTTTACTGGTACCTCACTCAGACACCCTTTGTAGCCCCAGAAATCTGACCTTGTTTGTACCTTCAAATGATAAGACCTCAGGACCTGACTCTCACCTCATCCCTAAGCAGCCCGGTGAGGCACGGTGTTATCAGCGCCATGGTGCAGCTGAGGGAAGTGAAGCTCAGAGAGATTAAGACACTTGCCCAAGCTCACACAGGTAGAAGCTGGGATTTGGACTCAGGTAGTTGTCTCTTGAGCCAGCACTCTGTACTGCTACACTCTACTCCTCACGCTCACAAAAGGAGAAGGAGGCTCCAAACATCGTAGGATGTCAAATAAGATTAGGTCATTCAGGAATGTCACAGGAACAGTGTGTAAAAAGGAGGGGTGCGGCAGGCACAAAGCAGATTGCAGTCGGCTGAGGAGGGACTGGCTTTGGGGAAGTAGAAAACCCTGCTGTAGACCTCCCTCATAAAGCATGGCAATTAAAAGGAGCTGGTGGTTGGATTTTTTTTTTTTTTAGGTTGGGAGGGACTTGGGCCAGGTCTGGAAAAATCTGCAGAGGGAGAGAGGAATAGGATCAGGAGTGAGGGGGACAGCCTGGATGAGACAAGGGACACATCCTCTTAGTCTGAACGCAGGAACTCAGGACTGTTTGGAGATACCGCTAAATTTATGGGAGCAGGAGGTTGAGGGGCTCATACCCTCTTCCTTGGTGGAACAGGTAGTAAAGGCCATTAGCTGAGGGTGAAGGAAGTGGGTCCCTGAGGACAAGGGCACTTTGGTATGGCCACTGTGAGAAATGAGAAGGAAAGGGACAAAGAAAGGAATTCTTGAGCAATAGCCAGACCCCATATCCCCCAGGAATGTCCTCTAAGACTTTATCCCTATTGTGTATTTCCAACTGGTTCTGCAAAGCAGCCTCTGGACCCAACATGCCTGTCTACTTTGAACCCCTCTCATCCTCAGAGGTATGGTCCACAACTCACCTTTGGGACTAGCTTAGGGGCATGCTTAGCTGGTGCCATGGCATTAGTGGAAAGCGGGATTTGTCCCGTTCTCTGGGAGGGGCAATTAGAAGAGAGCATAGACCCTAGATTCCCCAATTGAATCCTGGCTCTAATATGCACTAGCTGTGTGACTTTGAGTAAGTGACTCAACCATTCTGTGTTTTAGCTTCCTCATCTATATAGTAGAGATAATAATAGTGCCTATTTTATAGGATCTTGGTGAGGATTCAATGAATTTATATATATGAAACAGAACCATGTCAGGCACTTAATCAGTGCTCAAAAATATTAGCTATGATTGTAAGTGCTTATTCTGAACATACAATAAACTGCACAAATAAGGGATGAACTGTGTGATGTAGTTTTATACAGTAAACCCACCTGTGTAACCACCTCATAGATTGAGATATAGGACTTTAGCTGAACCCCAGAAGCTGCCTTTATCCCCCCTCCCAGTCATCTCCCCCATAGGTAACCACTATTCTAACATTCCATAGACTAGTTTTGCCTATAAAGGGATCTAACACCTTCCACCCGACTTTATGAAACTGAGCTACGCCCGTGTTGTTGGGTGTGGCAGTGGCTTGTTCTTTCTTATTGCTGTCTAGTACTTCATCAAACAACTTTACCATTATTGGTTTACACACCCAAACCTCCACTCAAGTTATCCCTTTACTGGTCTGATGTGAAGAGATGAAAAGTACGAGCATAGAGGCAGAGAGAAGCAAGGACATTCATTGTTAGGAATTCACAGAGTTGCGCGGGGTGTTCGGAACATTCAGGGGCCTTGAATTGGAGTTTGGGGAAAACTTCAACTCTCTGGGGAAAAGGAATGCGCCTCGACACCTCTTTTCTTCAATTAATCCTTATAACAACTCCACTAGGTGTGATTAGCCCCATTTTATTTTTATTTTATTTTTTCTTTTTTTTTTTTTTTTTTTAATTTTTTTTTTTTCAACGTTTTTAATTTTATTTTTGGGACAGAGAGAGACAGAGCATGAACGGGGGAGGGGCAGAGAGAGAGGGAGACACAGAATCGGAAACAGGCTTCAGGCTCCGAGCCATCAGCCCAGAGCCTGACGCGGGGCTCGAACTCACGGACCGCGAGATCGTGACCTGGCTGAAGTCGGACGCTTAACCGACTGCGCCACCCAGGCGCCCCGAGCCCCATTTTAAAGACGAGGAAACTGAGGCTGTGTGAATTAAGTGACTCTCCCAACAACTGCAAACAGTATGTAGAGACATGGCAACGTGTAATTTGAAGTGAAAAAAGTTGAATAAATTTGTAGATAAGCTTGATAATTATGGGTACAAAGACTAGACGGGATGGATATATAAAACATTATTTTAAATTCAGTTAAAGATGGTTGACTATAGAAACTTTAAAAATTCTTTCATTATCATATTGAGTTTTCAGTGAAACGGTGATTTGTTTTTTTTGTTTTTTTTGTTTTTTTGTTTTTTTTCAATATATGAAATTTATTGTCAAATTTGTTTCCATACAGCACCCAGTGCTCATCCCAAAAGGTGTCCTCCTCAATACCCATCACCCACCCTCCCCTCCCTCCCACCCCCCATCAACCCTCAGTTTGTTCTCAGTTTTTAAGAGTCTCTTATGCTTTGGCTCTCTCCCACTCTAACCTCTTTTTTTTTTTCCTTCCCCTCCCCCATGGGTTTCTGTTAAGTTTCTCAGGATCCACATAAGAGTGAAAACATATGGTATCTGTCTTTCTCTGTAGTGAAACGGTGATTTGAAAAAACACTTTGACTCCTTCTTTGTGCCTCCCAAACCACCATGCCCAAAACTTTCAGTCTGGCCTCCTTCACCTCACTCTCCTCGTCTCTTTCCCAGACTTCAAATCAGATTAGATTGCCTATCTAGTTTCTCCTGTGATCTTACATTCTTCAAATAAACACACACCCTGTTTTGTGAGATGAGACTCTTTTTGGACTGTCAGCTTTTTACTTAGGAAGCCTCGCTCCGGTTTGGTAATTTTCTGCTTTACGCTCATAAAAACTACTGGGGCATTTATGGTTCTACATAAATAAAAACATCACCACTTTGTTGTCGTGGAGATGGGCCGCTCCCCACCTCCAGCCCGTGAGTCTGGTTTGTGCAGCCTGGTATACAGTCTTCAGAAAGCTCCAACCTTACACAGAGACAGAATTGGCCCCTTGGCATATCATAGCTGCGAGGCAGTAGCTTCTGAGATGTGGACAGGCGGCTCGGCTGCTGGCAAACCTCTGTATCGCTACAGATATTGCCATTAAGACCTGAAATAATAGAGGCTTAACCAAGCAGAAGGTGATTTCTTTCTCCCCTAAGCAGTGCAGGACTGGTGGAGGGGCTCCATCCTAACAGGGGACCTAGGTTCCTTCTATTTTGTAGCCTTGCTAAATTTCGGTTATCGCTTTCATCTGCTTTCTCCACGATGGCTCCCCACCACATCCGCGTCCCGCTTGGAAAGATGGGGGAAAGGGGTCCAGAGGGCATGCCCCTCCCTTCAACCTGGTTCAACCCTGACCAAGTGGCACGTCCATCAACCCTGGCCCAGGAGGTACAGATGCATTGCAGGAATGTGGCCACAGGGGCACTCCAGGGCCAGACCACCCGGGTTTGAATCTTGGCTCTACCAGTCAGTAGCTAGTTAGCCTTGAGCAATTTATTCATCCGTTCTACACCTCAGTTTTCTTATCTGTCAAATGGGGGTGACGATGATACTAATGGAACCCTCCCTCCAGCATTGTTAAAGCTTCAATGGACTATTACATGAAAATGTGGGCTTTACTGTTGTATCTAAGTTAAACGTTCATAAATTATAGATACACTGATGTATTAATTGGGAAGCTTAAATGAGCCACTATGTGGAAAGTGCTGAGAATAGTGTCTGCCACACAATAGGTGCCATATATACGTATATATGTTATTTTATATATAATAGTATATATACTATATCATAGTATAATTATTGTGGAAACTTTGATGTAACCTGAAGGGGTGGTGGTGGTAGTGGTGATGGGGGTGATATTACTATGGTAAGAGCTCATGAAGACAAGATCATAGCACACTGGGAAGTCCTCTATCGCTGATGCGTGACCTTGCACTCCAGGGTTGAGCTCATTTGGAGGACCCAGGGCATCCTGGAGATGCCTACCAGTAATGAGTCCCACTTTGACTGCTGTAGATCCTGGCACAGAGCCAAACTGGGCTGATCGTGTCAATTCCCGGGCAATGTGACCTCCGTCTGAGCTAAATGAAATCACTTCTGGGTAAGGAAGATGTCACCTACTCACTTTCGGTGAGAGGCCAAAGACTCCTTAAAGCAGGAACAGCGGTCAGCCATCTCCACCTCAGTCACAAACGCAGATGAATGGGACTGGGGATTTCCGTCAAACTCTACGAGAGCTTCCATCCTGAAAAAAAAAAAAAAAAAGGTTTTCTGTGTCTAGAGAGGGAAGGAGACAGGGTTGGAATGAAGCATTGTAATCCCTTCTCATAATAACAAGTGAATCAGCTCTGAAAGGCCTGCTGCCTCCAGAAGTTTTAACAGACAAAACAGTAAAATCCAGTTGCCCTTGACTAATTGTCTCATTTTACACTGCATTTCTATGTCCCATGTATCCCGAGGCCCTCGTGGACGCATGCCCTCAAACACTGACTTGGATTTACAACAGGGTTCAAGGCGACCGTGGCGGGTACTTCATATCCCATCTCAGATCTCTTGGCCCGTTCTTTGCTCTGGCTGCTGGGGCAACAAGCTGCGTGCAAATGTACTGTGGCAGCACCCCGCTTCACCTGCTCTTGCGTGTGTTTCTTCTACCCTAGGACTTCCTGCCACGCTAAGGCGGGTGCCAGTGAGGGCAGCCTACCCTTGCTGACAGATGCACACACCTGGGACTTGGAGGGGCTTAACGGTCCCGGGGCAATGCTGCCCAGTGAGAGATGGGACAGAGTGGATGAATTATCCCCTCTCCTGAGTCTCAGGTGGAAAACTCTCGGGGGCATTCAACATGATTCCTCCGAAGGTCCTCAGTGGGATCAAGCTGCCCACAGTGGTGACCGGCATCATCAAAGACCCTTGCATTGGCTTTCCCTCCTTCCTCATTTCATCGCACAAGTTTCTGCACTCTGGCTCATTGGATTCACTCCCATAATAAACTACTTGCATAAAAGCCCTTGACTGGGGCTTTGTTTTTTGGAGGAAACCTAAGTAGGACAGGCACACTGGAGGGCCCCTGGGAGAAGACTGGGGTGCAACATGACCTAAGATCTTCCTGCTCTTGCCCCCTGCTTTCCATAGCATGGTGGGACTGACAGGGTCTCTGGGTGGGGTGCCAGAAAAGGGGAAGAGCAGACCCTGTTTTATGGCTATAAATAGCATTCCAATGCTGAGGATTCCCAGATTTCTAAATCTGGCCCTTAGCTCTCCCAGGGTTCAGATTCATGTACCCAAGTTAAGTTGGCCAAGCCTGCCTCACCCCTCCACCTGTCTGTCTAATAGGTGGCTCAAATGTAGTATGACCCAACAACTCCCCACCTCCCCTGCTCTTTCCCACTTCCCCATGCCTCCTTCCCATTGCTTGCTGATAGCACATCACTCCCCTATTTGCTCCAAAAACCTAGGAATCACCCTTGGTTCCTCTTTTCTCCTCAACCTCTTTTCTACCTCCAATCTGTTAGCAAGGCTCTTGGGTTCTACTTTTTGAATATCATATTTCATCAATTTTAAGATGCACTCCCCCCCCCCCATTATGATAGCATCTATAAATGTGGAATGCACCTTGCAGTGGATGGCACACCACAGTTTAATTTATGGCATCTTCCTTCCTTAGTAAAATCTGGCCATGCTCATCGTCCTCCACTAACATTCTGGCCGAGCCCAGAGTCTCCTCCCTGAACACCTGCAGTGACCTCCGGACCAAGCCCCCTGCATCCACTCTGACTCCACTTCAGTCTGTTCGGCATGCAGCAACCAGAGAGATTTCTTAAAATCATAAATCAGTTCACCCACTCTCTTGTTCGAAAGGTTTCAACGTCGTATGTATTATATGTGTATGAAACCCTCCATGACCAGGCTCCTTCCTCACCTGCCAGTGTTGCCTACCCTCTTACTTGCCACACGCCAGCCACTCCCTGGAACTTTGTTGCAGGTCCCAGAATGGATCCAGCGCTTTTCTCATCACAGGAGCTTTGCATGGCTGTTCCCTCTGCCTGGAAAACCCTTCTCATAGAACATTCTCTGGCTCACCTCCTCTTTATTCAAATGTCTTTGCTCAAATATCTCCCCCTCCCAGAGGCCTTTCCTATCCATCCTAGCTAAAACAGTAAATCACCCTACCCCACTTTCTTTGTTTGTAGCACTTATCTGAAATCATGTCGTTGGCTTTTTGCTTGCTCATCTCTGTTTCCCCTACTACAATGTAGACTCCGTAAGAGCAGGGAGCTTGCTTACTCCCGCCAGGTCCTGACATATATTAGGTGCCTGGGAGATACTTGTTGAATGAGTGGTGAGAAGTTTGGACAGCATCACCTGCGGAGGTAGCTAAACTGCTCACTGTTTCTGCAGCAAGAAGAAGCCATTGTGTTCGCCGTCCCTGCTGGGTTGGGGGGGGACACCAGAGACGCAGTCTGTTCCAGCTTAGCTCTGACTTATTTATTTATTCTTACCCTGCCTCATTCCACAAAGGATTAGGTATGGCTCATAGGAAATACACAGTGCATTAGTAAAACATAAATATAGAACAAAATTAGAGTGAGGGAGGGGTGCCTGTGGCTCAGTCGGTTAAGCGTTTGACTCTTGATTTCAGCTCAGGTCATGATCTCGCGGTTTGCGAGTCCAAGCCCTGTGTCGGGCTCTGTACTGACAACACGAAGCCTACTTGGGATTCTCTCTCTCCCTCTCTCCCTGCCCTTTCCCCTTCCCTGCTCGTATGTGTGCTCTCTCTCTCTCTCTCTCTCTCAAATTAAATAAACTTAAAAAAATGAAGTGAGGGAAATCAGAACAGTTGCTCCAGACAACAAGGCCTTCTACATGTCTGAGATATTTGAGTGGCAAATACAGCTGAGTTTCCTGGTGGCCAAGAGAAGAAGGTGCAGAACTTCCCAGGAAGCTAGGTGAGGACACAAAAGGAGAGAAGGACCATGGCTGATGGGAGAATGCAGGTGGCTTGCTGTGGCTCTCTTGAGAGGGGCTGGCTGGGTTCAGGGACCCTGTCTTATTTTCTCTTAGTTCAAATATTTAGGGGTGGAGAGGTAGAGAGGGCCAGGAGGGAGGATTCGCTTAGAAACTCCAACTCTGTAGACAGCCTCATCTCCTACCTCTCCGGGCTGGGCCTCAGCAAACCCAGCTGATGGGCCAATTGAGAACCTCAGCCTTGTCCCTCCCCACCTCACCCTGCTGCCATGAGAGCCACATCACCCACATGCCGCTTTCTGGATGAGTGACAAGTTGGAGACACTCCAGACGGTTACATTTTGTCTTAACCCCTTTTATTTACAGGTCTGTCCTAAATTTGAGCTGAAGCTGAACTTCCCAGCTTGGCCTTCAGTTAGTTCACGGTTTTGGAATGTAGCAGACAGTCAGAGTCTAATTCATGTTGCCAACTTTATTACAGACGGGCCATTGTTCCAGGAGCAGAGTTACTCACCAGATGAGCTGAAGTGACATATCTGGACAGGTCTCTTTGGCAGCCAGTCGTCAGGCAGCTATGGCTACGGCCGGTTTGCTGTTCCCACCTACCTTGGTTGGCTCTCCTTTAACACGAAGCTGAACCAAGGACAAGCAAGCCGAGGGAAGCCCAGCCCCTAAAAAGCTAAGCAACTCTTTCCTAGCAAGGTTAACACAGTGGTTTTGAACTCCACTTTAGCAGCTAATCCTAAGTGGACCCCTAGGGTGACCCCACGATGGCTCGGAACGCGGTTTGAAGTCATAGGTGATAGGAACAACCCAAAGCTCATCCACAGGAGAATAAACTGTGTTCATCTATACAATGGATTAATAAAAGAATAAAAAGACTAAATTCAGCAATAAAAAAAATTAGCTATTAATAGACCTTCTACCATAGATGAATCTCAGAAACACATTCAGTGAAAGAACTGGCCATAGAAGAGTAAAGAATGTATGATTCCATTTATATGAAGTTCTAGAACATAAAAAGTCAATCCATGGAGATAGAAATCAGAACAGTGGTTGCCCATGGAGTTGGGTTTGACTGGCGGGGGATGAAAGAACTTTCTAGGGTAATGGAAGCAGTCTTGATCTTGATTGGAGTAGTGCTTACACAGCTGTACATATCTGATAAAACTTATCAGATGGTACGTTTGTGATCCATGCATGTCACCATATGTAGGTTTTACCTCCAAAATTAAAATAATAATAAAATTAACAAGTGTTCATTGATCTTAGAAGTTAACCATGCCTTACTGTCAAATTAAAAGCAGGTTTGAAACATCTTCTGTGGTGTAATTACTTGTATATTTGCATATCCATAGCAAGTAAGATTTTTTTTGAAACCACCTAACTGAACGTGTGGGTCCCCTAACTTGTGAGTGTAAAATGAGACCAAATTTTCAGTCCCCCAGATGAGAGGCGATTGCTGGATGTCAGCTCTATGGCCCAATCACTTCTGCCCACTCCGAAGTGTCTTCTAAGGATTTCTGGAAGTCCTTACAAAGATACCACCCATGCACCTACAAACCAGTCTGTCTGTGGCCACCACTGTGCAGAATCTATGGGATTTTTTTCTCTCTTCCAGCTACCCCTGGCTGTGGTCCCTACCCTCCCAGTCATGGTGCCCCTGTGCACAGAGCGCCTCCCGTCTCTTCCCAGAGGTGCTCTGTTTCGGGCAGACACAGGAAGAGTGTTTTCCTACCACCCTGAGATCCAGGCAGGTGGGGCCCCTGTCCCTCACGCTCCCTCCACCCCTGCTTTGGACCACTTTTCTCAAAATTTGAGTTTCTGGGACCCGTGTCTAGCCTTGCTTCTGGGACAGAGGGCTGATGAGTGAATTGTAGGCGATTGCTCTGCAATACTACTAGGGTCTTTCCGACCAATGACGTCGTGGTCTCCCAAGTGGGTCTTAAGTCTTGCGGGATAAGAGACGGACTGTTTTGCACTACTGGACCAATCTTCTGGCCCCATCCCTGGGTCTCTCGCTTATCCTCCTGCTGGTGGTGATGTTTGGAAGGCAGGGGCGCCTTCTTGTGAAAGAGATCACATTCTAGGAATCTGGTGGTTATGACCTAAAGAGTTTAAGAGAAGACAAAATCAGAAGATCTCCTCTGCTTTTGCTATAAAATTCCTATCGGTAAATTTAACATGACTAGAAAGCAAACTACTGTTCACATTTTCCTGCACACCCTGAGCAAGACTAATGTTTGTAGTCGTTATCAAGGAAGCACAGAACCACCTTTGACAGAGTGACTGACAGTGGGTGATGCAGCCTCATGAGTAATGATATAGCCAGTATTAAATAACGGTATTAGGGAACTACAGAGGTAGGAAGATCTATACTGTTTAAATACAGAGGGCTCCAAAGATCCATGGAACTAACTGTAAGGAACAACAACATTGCTACCTTTTTGGGTGCTTGGACTTTATGAAGAATCTTCAGGTGCACTGACGAAACAATAAACACGTTCAGAAGTTCCTCTTTTCTACTCGTGATTCTAAATCTTTATGGATAAATGGCTACATCTAGTATAGACCTATGACTTTAGTAATATATTTAAAATTTTTTTTAATGTTTATTTTCAACAGAGAAAGAGAGACAGAGCATGAGCGGGGTGGGGGGGAGGGGGAGCAGAGAGAGAGGGAGACAGAATCCAAAGCAGGCTCCAGGCTCTGAGCTGTCAGCACAGAGCCTGATGTGGGGCTTGAACTCACAGGCCACGAGATCATGATCTGAGCCAAAGTTGGATGCTTAACCAACTGAGCCACCCAGGTGCCCCTTTAGTAATATATTTTAAAATCATACATGGGGTGCCTGGGTGGCTCAGTTGGTTAAGCATCCAACTTCTGCTCAGGTCATGATCTCACAGTTCATAGGTTCAAGACCTGTGTCAGACTCTGTGCTGACAGCTCAGAGCCTGGAGCCTGCTTCGGATTCTGTGTCTCCCTCTCTTTCTGCCCCTCCCTCACTCACATTTTGTCTCTGTCTCTGTCTCTCTCTCTCTCAAAAAATAAACATTAAAAAATTTTTAAAAAATCAAATATAGACAGAGACTACAAAAAACATTTGCCTGGGACCTCACACACCCTAATTTTGGCCCTGGTATCTTCTCTTATTTGTGCCAACTTTGTTCCCTTGAGCTACTGACAGCCAGGTCACAAGTCTTTCATGAAACCATTCCCCTGAACTCCTGCAAGTGCTTCTCAGTACCAAAAAGCCCATTCTGGTGGTGATAGTCCCCAGACCAAGGAGTACTCATCCCCAAAGGTGAATAGAAGTGTCCACATCTAAAAGCTAAAAATTGCCTGGCATCTTTAAAATAATGGTCATTTTTTAGGCTCTCAGCTCCACTGCATACCCACCTTGCTTCTTTTCCTGTCATTCCACTTTTAAAATCCTTAAGATCCAGCCTCAGCCTAGCCCTCTATGTATGACAGAGGGCTATGAAACAATTGTTTCAAACCTGATCACCATCTTGTAAGGTATGTCAACTCAGGCAAGCTTCTTCACGAAAGCTTTAATTCCCCTTTATATCATATGAAGATGCTTCTCTTCATTTTGTACAAGCTGGTTTGAGAATGAAATGTGTTAACGCTAAAGTACCTAACACAGTGCCTGACAGAGAATGCTGGATGTGCAATTCACATGAGTTCCCTTGTCTTTCTTCTCTTTAGCAACAGCAACTTGAATTGCTTCCCAGCAGCTGATGTTTCCCTATTTGGATCATGAAGAGCACACTTTTCCCTGGAGGTGTTTTTTTATTTGCTGGGGCCTCTGGGTCAAGTTCTGAAACAGGTCCTGGGTGGCAGGATCAGGGGTGTAGCTAGGAGGGCCGAGGAGAACAAGCCCAGACTGGTCACTTTTGCTGAAGCCTCCTGAGACAGAAGCAAAAAATTCACTGCTAATAAATATAGAAAGTGCAGGAGCCCCTGGGTGGCTCAGTCGGGAAAGCGTCTGACTCCTGGTTTCAGCTCAGGTCATGATCTTGTGGTTTCATGAGTTCCAGCCCCAGGTCAGGCTCTGTGCTTGCAGCTCGGAACCTGCTTGGGATTCTCCCTCTCTGTCCCCTCCTCCACTCATGCTTGCTCTCTCGCTGTCTCTCTTTCAAAATAAATAAATTAATTAATTAAAAAAATAAAGCAAAGCAAAGCTTATGAAACATTCAAACAACTACTAATGAAGGACCAAGGAAGAGAAAACCATTATGTTTGGGGGAGATAGACTTCTCTTGCAATATAGAGATTCTCTAGGCTCAATTTTCTCTCCATGATAGGACAGGACAGAAGGCAGAATGATTAGACGATTGTAATAATGACTGTCATTAGTTCAGCCCTTGAAGGTCTACAAAGCATTGTAACTGCACTTGTCCTACAACTATGTGAATCAAACACATCATGTATTATCTTCAGCCCCAAGGAAAACTTGAACCCCGGTGTCAAAATGCCACTTTTTCTGCTGTACCTGGCATAAGTTCTTATTCATTGGTTAGGAAGAATTGTTCCTTCCTCAGTTGCATGCCAAGTGCAAGAGGGCAAATAGATAAAACATCCCTGGAGCTATAAGCAGGAGAGAAGAGGCCCAGTTGGATAGGTCTAAAGAGACAAATGAGTGCTTTGACTTCTTCAGAAGCAAGCTGCTCTCATTCACCAAATACCTATTGAAAACAAAGTTACAACTGTGGTGATGACAAAACACTGTGAGAAATCAGCTCTTTTTTTTTTTTTTTTTTTTTGTGGGCTGCTTCTAACTGGGTCACAGGAAAACCAGTGACTCTGCATTGCAAGGGGCCCTAGTGGTTCATCACTCCAATCCCCCATATGATGGAGGATGTCCCACATCACAATGGTCTAGCCACTGCTGGCTACTCCTGGCCAAGGGGCCCTCGCTTGCCCATAAAACAGTCCTTCCCTGAGGGCCAGCTCCAGGCAAAGGCAGGGCCAGCCTAAGGTGTGGGGTACCTCTTTTAATTTTCCACCTATTTTCTTACTCTTGTCCTTGATAGTAATGCAGAGGAAGTAAATTTTCCTTCCATGTGACAATTCCATAAGGTGACCATCATATTCATCTAATTTGTTTCTGTTTCCGTCCAAACATCTTCAATTTCTTCCACCATTCCTAATATGACATGATATTCACACTCCTCTGGATATGTTTTGGTTTGTCAGCATCCATCTATGGCAGACATTTTTCGTTGGCTAACCTGGCAATTGTTTGCGATCCTTTCTCTTTGGCCCCCTCCAATGTAAAAGATGGAGAAACTAAGTGCTCACTGTCCCAAGCTTTCCTGTGACCAGGGATATTCACGTGACCCAGTTCCAGCCAACGACACAAAGCAGAAACCCAATGGAGGGCTAATGGGAAAGGTTTTTCTTTTTTAATTGATGTGATAGATGCTGGCACAGTCTCTTTATCCTTTCTTGCTCCCTTGAAAGTGGATGTGATGCCTAGAGTTAGGTTAGTCATCTTATGACCATGAGGGAGAGGTAAAACATATCTTAGAGACTCCAGGAATGAAATTTTTTTTAAGTTTATTTATTTATTTTGAGAGAGAGAGAGAGAGAGAGCAATTGGGGTAAGGGCAGAGAGAGAAGGAGAGAGAGAAACCCAAGCAGGCTCCACACTATCAGCGCAGAGCCCAACTCGGGGCTCAAACTCACGAACTGTGAGATCATGACTTGAGCTGAAACCGAGAGTCAGAGGCCTAACTGACTCTGCCACCCAGGTGCCCCAGGAATGAAATTTTCTTTTCTTTTTTTTTTTTTTTTTAATTTTTTTTTTTAACGTTTATTTATTTTTGAGACAGAGAGAGACAGAGCATGAACAGGGGAGGGGCAGAGAGAGAGGGAGACACAGAATCTGAAACAGGCTCCAGGCTCTGAGCTATCAGCACAGAGCCCGACGCGGGGCTCGAACTCACGGACCGTGAGATCCTGACCTGAGCCGAAGTCGGACGCTTAACCGACTGAGCCACCCAGGCGCCCCCAGGAATGAAATTTTCAAGGTATAGAATTCATGCCACCAACTGCCAATATCCAGGCATTCAGCTTCATGAGAAAAGTAAATCCTCATTTGTTTAGGACATTGTAAATCAAGTTTTACATTATTTACAACTGAAAGCAATTATATCTGATACTCCTTAAAATGTTGCATTCAGAACTAAGATGTTCCAGATTGGGTGACTGTAACAGTTGTGTCTGAGCGACTGTCTACCTTGTACCACCTGAAGAGCAACATTTTGGCAGCCTCATATGGTTGACTTGCATTCTTACTCGTAACAATAATAATTGAAACTACCATTTGTTGAGGAATTATTATTTGCCACATGTTATCATTTGTTTAACAAATATTTATAAATGTTAGACACTGTACTTAGAATATAGTAGTAAATAAAACAGATAAATTCCTGCCCTTGCAGCCTAGTGGAATTATTCTTCATCTTAGCAACATTCAAGCTATATATATAGCCACTTTTGTACATATTGGGCTTGTGTCCAAATAAAACCCCCAACTGCTTTACATCTGAACTTCTGAGAAAATATTTGTCTCCATCCTGAAGTTTATTAGAGGTGCAGTTTCATGGAATTAAACTTTTTTTTTTTAACTTTGGAAGTAATCTCAAATTTACAGAATAGTTGCAAGAACAGTATTGTTTTACCCTGAAACAATTGAGAATATATTCATAACACAATACCGCACCACCCCCTGAATACTTTATTGTGTATATCCTGAAAACAAGGTTATTCTTTTCCATAACCACAACCGTTGAAGTCAGTAAATGAAGACTGATATATTATTGCCATCTAATCATTACACAATGTTTGAGTTCTGCTGTGTCCCAGATAAGTTTTTTTAAATTTTTTTAATGTTTATTTTATTTGTTTTTGGCAGAGAGAAAGAGAGACAGAGTGCAAGCAGGGGAGAGACAGAGAGAGAGGGAGACAGAATTGGAAGCAGGCTCCAGGCTCTGAGCTGTCAGCACAGAGCCTGACGTGGGGATCAAACCCACAAACCATGAGATCATGACCTGAGCTAAAGTTGGATGCTTAACTGACTGAGCTACCCAGACTCCCGCCCCAGATATGTTCTTTATGGTGAAATGATTCAGGTAAAGATCACACATTGCACTTAATGGTCAAGTTTCTTAAGTCTCCTTCATTCTGGGATAATTCTTATAACTTTCCTTGATTTTCATGCCTTTGACACTTTTGAAGGACAGGCCATTTATTTTGTAGAATTTAACTTTGTCTCATGCTTCCACACAAACACATTCATGTTATGTCTCTTGAGTAGTCATGACAAAGCACCGATGCTGTGCTCTTGGCTTTGCATTTTTTCAGGTGGCACACAATTTCAAGTTGGCCCCTTAGCTGGCAATGTTAACTCAGATCACTCGGGTAAAGTGAGGTCTGCCAGTTTCTCTGCTGCAAATTGTTATTTTTCCCTTTGTAATGAATACGTATTTGATAGGAAAGTGCTTCCAGCATTTATTGTGCAAATACACTGTTTTTCATCAGTTTATTCATTCACTTATTTATATCCCTATGGACCCAAAGATCCCAATCTTTGGATAAGATTCCAATCTTATCAAATGGATTATAACTCATTATCATCATTATTATGGTGCTTAAATTATTCCAGACATGCCAAGTGGCAGCTTCCTAAAGCTGGCTTCTGTGTCTCTTTGACATTATTCGGTGAGCACTTCCTTGCTTTTTGACATAAGATGTTCCAGACTTGTGTACTTTCTCCATTCTAGCCCTAGAATCGGCTATTTTTCCAAGAGTTAATTCCTCTTAGAGGAGAATGGTGTTTCCACACCAAGTGCTGAGTCTGTCTCAGCCTCCCCTTCCATCCCCCTAAGCTATGCTTAGGCCCCCAACATGACAGGAACAGGCACCCAGGGCACACGTACATTCAATCACACTGAACGAACGGGCCTGAGCCCTCCTGTGCACCTGGTGAAGCCTGGGTTTTGCAGGGTGTGCCCCAACCTGTAGGATCAGACTAGCTCCAAATCCTCTATCCAGCCCCCATTCCCACCCCTCAGAGGGGCCCAAGGAGATCTGCCCAGTTGAGAGCTTCGGAGTTAATCTTGAGGGGCTCCGACAATGCAAGAACAAACTCTTACTTTGTGCTTCCTGTGAACAGCTGAGGAGAAAAGTTGCAGAGAGAACATTGGGAAGGACAGGTTCAGGGAGCGTCTGTGTGGGGTATACGTATGCCTCCACCACATCAGACAGACTGAAGTCGGCAAGGGCCGATGAGTACAGCAGGAGCTTTCCATGACCTCTGCTCAAGCTGCTCTCTGGCTGGTCACCGCCTCCAGCTGGGGTGCTTCGGTCTAGCTCACAGCTCAGCAGAGAAAGACCCAACACAGGGAAATAAGCATCACAGAAGAGCAAGGGGGAACTGGAGCCAAACCTGATCATCAGCTCCACCTGACATTTCTCAAGGCTGCAGCACAGGCAGGGGGCTCTTTTCAGGTTTGTCCCTGTTCACTTCCACAAGAGGAAGCCTCGTAAGAAGTGATCTTGCTGGACACTGTGGGAGGAAAAGAAGGAAGGCCAGGCTGAGTGGATGGGCCAACCGGCAGTGACACTTTCGTCCAGACTGACTGAGGCTGCTGTTCATTGCCGATGCAGAATTTATGAAGACACGTGGGTGTTACTTTCTCAATAGCAATGGTAGACTGTAGGTCTCTGATTCCATTAGACCATCCCAGACAGAAGATGAAAAGGGAAAGACTGCCTTTGGGGACTGCAAAGATGAGAACACTTCTAGGCAGAAGAAGGTCAGGGAAACAAGGTCGCCAGGTCAGAGGCTAGATGATAGGGAGTCTTTGCGTGAATTAGGAAACTGTGCCCTTCGGGGTACATAGTCCAGTGATCAAGGGGTGCTTTTGTGCAATGGCAAAAAGAAGGTATCTCGCACCAGAGTACACAGCGTGGCCAATAAAGCTCTGGTTGGGTTTCAGCCTCCACTCATCCCCTCAACAGGGCATATTTGTGCGGTATATGTAATCTACACGACCGTCCACAGTGGCCCTGAGGGCTGGTTGAGTTATTACTGAGAGAATCTGAATTTGCTGCCTTTCCTGAGTGGAGGCAAATATACCCCTAGGAACTCTGCCTTTGCTGCTGAAGATTTTCTCAGCCCACTTTGGTGCCTGGGGAGGCCGTGGGGAGAAGTATGGGTGTAAGTTCTGCCGAGGGAGGAGGAATTGTGTACTACCTCAGGACCTTCCCAGGCTGACAGAAGGAAGCACATTCCTGGTTCGTGATGGATAAACACCCGTGAGTGGGGGGTGAACTCCAGTGACGACCACACCTGGCGCCACCCAGGGAGGAAGAACTGCCACAACTTCAGGAATGAGGAAGAAGGCAGGAGAGGGTATCCCTTTGGGGCCAGAAGAGAGACTCCTTTTCTGCAGAGGTGGAACAGCTGTTCCCCTGTGGCCAGGCTGCAGAGGGAGGGAGGAACCTGCATTCCCCAGGCGGCACGTCACACTCTCTGAGCAGGTGTGGAGGGAGAGAGTTGAGATGACTCTTGGCGCATTGCTGTCAGGCAGGTCCCAAGGCCCTGCGGTGCTTCACTTTCTTTCTCTCAACCCCACCACTCTTCCTGTGACCTGAGCTGGTAGTTATCTTTGCCAGGCTGCCAGCGAGGGCTTACTCAAGCAGGAAAAATCATGAGCCCTGGAGTCTGGCTTTACAGTGGGCCTCAAACCTGGTCACTTGCCTTGACCCAGCAGGCCCTGACTGAGGGCAACACATACATGAGAGAATAGAGGAGGGGTGTGTGTGTATGTGTGTGTGTGTGTGTAGGAGGTAATGTCGAATCTCCTCCAAGGGTGTTCTATGTACTGTGTGTCTTCTCATTAGAACATTCTTACATGAAACTTGGGGAACATGGCTCCTCAGGTGAGGTAACCCCTGTGGGAATCACCACCTACTCTCACCTTAGTTCTGTCTCTGAAAGCAAGGTCCACTGTCAACCCAGACGTCACTGTGTACAACTGGGAATTCTGCAGAAGGGGTGAATGTCCCTGCCCTGCCCTCTACCTTTAGGGACTCTTTGACCCTAAACGTCCCCAGAACCTCATGATTGGTGTGATGTCCAGTGAGCTCAAGTCAAGTCAGTCTTCCCAGAGATGTTGGTGGATATCACAGTGACACTGTCTTCAGTCTGGCTCCCAAGAACAGAGCCTGATATGAGGTTTGTGCACACGCAATTATGAAGGCATGAGAAATCCCAGGGAAGTGGGGAAGTACACAAGGCAGGGAAGGAGCCAAGCAAGGTGGTGACCTCCATGGACGTCTGGCACCAGCCTGGCTCCTGAGGAGCTCCAGAGTAGAAATTACACCTTGGCCTTTGTACACCTTGACGTGGGGCCGCTGAGCTTTCAGCTGCCATCAGTCCTTGGCTACAGGTGACTTGGGGGGTTACACATTCCCAGGCTCTTCCTGCTCCTGGAGGGGAAGGTGGCTCCATCAGCACAAGGCCAGGCCTCTGAGGAAGCTGCAGGTGCAGGTTGTTCAGAGGCAAAGTACACACAGCCAGGAGCAGGGATCTGAGAGGATCTGGGTGGAACATCACCAGAGTATGTGGAGGCAAAGGGGTGACTAGCACCCAGCGGGGGCCAACACAGGCTGGGGTTTGGAGCAGAAGCCAAGGGCTCAGAGTGGAGAGATGGGGTACGATTTCTGGGATCACTGTAGATATCCCCTGAAAGTCCTTCAATGTTCCTTTTCGTGAAACCAATGGATTTTCATGGCAGAGTTCAAGGCTTTCTTTTTTCTAGAATTATCATATTTCTCCTTCCCACTCCGCTCCTCCTTTCTCTTATTACCTGATTTTTTCATTCTTCCGAGTTCCTATATCATCTATAGTTGAATTCCTATATCATCTACTCTCTGAACTACTCCGATTTTCTAACCATCCTTTAGGGGTAGCTCAGGGTAGTGGTTATGAGCACAGGCTTTGGACTTGACTTGGATTTGATGCTCAGCTTAAACCTTTACCTACTTTGTGGCCTAGGTCAAGTTACCTTCTCTGAGCTTCCTTTTCCTCTGTAAAATATCACAGTAGCAGTAGCTACTTCCGGTGCACTGTGAGGATTAAAATGGGTAATCCATGTGAAGTGCTTAGCAATGTATCTGGCACAGTCCATGCCCAATAAATGCCAGTTATTGTTTTGAAATGAATGTCATGATTCTTATATGCGGATGCAGTCTCCACACTATGCTGCAGTTCGGGACAGGCACCAGCTACAGTACCTATGGACTTAAGTAGGTGTTCATCTACGTGAGGGATTTATGTATAGAAAATTCTGGGCAAGAAGACAATGGATTTGGGGCCCCATGATCAGTTTCACAGCAAAGCCCAGGATGTCCATGCTCCTCACACTGATGCTACTTCCCCCAAATTCAGGGCAGATCACCTGCCAGGAAAAGCGCCCCCTGGCACTATCCCACCTTTTCACTCCACCAGCACCGAGAGCCTGACGAAGGAGCCCCCTGCCAGCTCAGTAGGAAGAAACATGTACAAGACTATGTAGGAGAAAGTAGCGGAAATGAGGACTGGAAATCACCCCACTGTGGGGAGTAGGAAGGGCAGTGACAGAAGCCCCCACACATTCTGCTCTCCCCAGAACAGCCATGGACCTGAGTCCCCAGCTTGTCAGAGAGCAGAGAGCAGGTGTGACCAGGTGTCTCCAGGCCAGGCTAGGCTGACTGGGATGTTACTCAGCCCTGGGTGTGGTCACTCCCCCTCCTCTGTGAGGCGGTCCTTTAGAGCCTTAGCAGTTCCTGCACTTGCTTCCCAGTTTCAATCCTTGCTTGGCCCTTTTTCCGTGGCCAAGGGGAATGGGGCTGTGCATGCACTGGGGGCGCTAGTCCACCAGCTGCTTCCTGTCCTGGGTGGGAAACAATGCTTCCCTTCATCCACAGCCACTTCCCAGGGAGGGATGGGTATTGCGTCTTGTTGGAAAGAAACAGAACCCAACCTGGGGAAAGGGATGAAGGGGCTTATATATAAGGAGTTCAAGGTGGGCAGGGGGTGGAAATGTTGGTGGCGGGAGGTTGGTCTCCTTGAGGAGATTCCAGCCATTTTGAATAAGCATTGCAGGGCCCGGGAAACTGGGATCTGCTGACAGGGGTAGGCACAGGAAAAATGAGACACGACTGTCTGTCAGATTGTTAAACTCAATGCTCAGTGTGAGGAGGTCTCTCTCTCTCTTTCTCTCTCCCTCTCTCTCTCTCTTTCTCTCTCTCTCTTACACACAAACACACACACACACACACACAATCAGTGTTCAAGATGGAGGATGAAGGATGGCCACTAATGCATTCCTCTACCTTCCAAGTTCTCAGAAAACCAAATAACCCCCAGTCTCCTTCTATGTCCACAGAGGCTAGCCTAACCTAGGCCACCTCATTCCAGATCTTTGTGCCAGAATAATGAAAAAACTCACCCTCTCAAGGCCTTCTAGGATCAGTAGGAAGTTAAAACTGTGGGGAAGACTGTGGGAGGTCGATGGGCCAGAACTTCTGCAGTTTCTCAGGCAACTTTAAATCTGAAGAAAACTAAGGGGCTCTCCCTTCAGAGAGATGTGCTTAAATCATGGTGATGCAATACTTTACGTACTATCTTATTTTATTTCTAAATTTATTTTTTTTACATTCTTTTAACGTTTATTCATTTTTGAGGGACAGAGCATGAGTGGGGGAGGGGCAGAGAGAGAGGGAGACACAGAATCTGAAGCAGGCTCCAGGCCCTGAGCTGTCAGCACAGAGCCCGATGTTGGGCCCGAACTCACAAACCGTGAGATCATGACCTCAGCTGAAGTTGGACATTGAACTGAGCCACCCAGGTGCCCCTATTTTTTTATTTGAGAGAGAGAGAGAGAGAGAGCATGAGTGTGAGCAGTGGAAGGGCAGAGGGAGGGAGAGAATCTTAGGCTCCACACTCAGCATGGAGCTGGACACGGGGCTCAATCCCATGGACCTGGGATCATGACCTGAGCTGAAATCAAGAGTTGGACACTCAGCTGACTGAGCCACCCAGGCACCCATACTTTACATATAATGTTAGAAAGTCATGGATCACCCTAAGACCCTGGGTTAAGATACCCCATTTTGAAGGATTTAGTCACAAGGAATAGAGCTGCACAAGAGCAGGGCACAAACAATGCTGGTACATCCAATACACCTGGAGTCCCAAGCTAAATGATGTCATCCTGAGACTCAGAGAATGACAGGTGACAATGTCAAGTGAGTGTCACATCCCAAAGAGAAATCATCTGTCATGGAACACTTGCTTCCAAGGCCCTCAGGAGATTTCTCAGAACCACCCATTATGTTCTAGACCTTCCAGCACTTAGGGTACCACATTCCTGGGCCAGTGGGAGAGCAGGTTTGGAGTGGCTGGATGAAACATTCTGAGATGACAGTCCCCAGCCATAGCAAATAGGAAGCAAACCTAGTGTGGTGTGTTTCCCCACCCTGATGGAGGAGGCAGTAGAAGAACAATGAAAGCGTGGAGAACAATTCCACAGAGAGTGTCGTGCATGGGAACCTGGGAGACTCAAGTGTGGAATGTATTGTGATGCCAAGTGCACACCCAATGTGCACTGATGGTTCAGTCTCTGAAAGTGAATGCAGGGCATGGGGACTGGCAGCAACCATCAACTTCACTCTCTTGGGATGTTCATCCATGCACTAAGCGAGCGTTTATTTATTGAGCTCCACTGTGCACTGGACATAGAGAAACAGATGCCATGACCCAGCCCCAGTCCTCCAAGAACCCACAGTTTATTGGGGAAAGAGATCATTACAGGAAGGGCCTTTCAATAAATATATACCTGTAGCTCTATAGAGCTGAAGTCCTGCTGGAAACCAGCTGTGGTGAAAAAATTTGTGAAGCTGGTGCCAGCGTTGCTGGCATTGACATTGAATGAGGAAATGCCACAAGGCAGGTAGTTCTGTCTTAGGCTGGAGAGGTCTGGGTTGGTGAGAGAAATTTGGGAGTCAAAAGCAGAAAGAGGGCATTTCAACTCCTGGGCACTGGTGAGATGAGCCAGAGAGAGGGTGTAGACAGAAGAAAACAGAACCTGAGACCAAACCCTTGAGTAGAGCTCTCAACCTTGGCTGTGCATTAGAATCACCCGGGAAGCTTTGAAAACTATCAAGGACCAGGCCACACCCAGAACAAATAAATCAGAATCTCCAGGGAAAGTCTCAGTCATCAGCATTTTTTAAAGCTCCCCCAGTAAATCCAGTGTACAACAGGGTGAGCTATTGGCCAGAGCTTCCCAGCCCATTATGGGTTCTTGCTCCAGAGAACTGCCCCCCAACCCTTGAGGGGAAGCTTCATGGTTGATGAGTTAGGACCTTAGGGGCCAGCCAGGATGGGAGATGGACTAGTGAGTACATTGACTTAAACAAAAAAGCTTTAAATGTTATTGTATGTTCATGTAACTCAGAGACATGCCCACAACGTCTCCAGACCTTGAACACAGGGAGGGATTATGGTTTCCCTTTTCCTCCATATAAGGTCTTGAACCAACTCTTCTTGGATTGATGGCACTGAGAACATCTTTCTTTCGCAGCAAACCCTCTCACCACCTGCATCAGGAAGGGTACGGCCTAGCCCTGTGGTCCCAGCAAGCTGATCACACAGTTTATAGAACATTTCCCAACATTCTAGGAAATGTATGGGATATAGGCGTTTGTTGGTGTTGGACTCATAATTCAAAATAGCATAGAATCAGTAGGGAAAGACAGACCACTAGAGATAATCCTAGGAAAAATGACACATAGCTGCCAATCAGGACACCATACACACTGCGAGTGGGAGTAGAATTCAAGGTGCCACACACACACTCACACACACACACACCTAAACCACACTTCATATATGCATGGATTTCATGAGTAGGCATCATCACCCAGGATGAAGACAAGGACAAATTCCTTTAATTCTCAAATGCTCAGAAATGCATATTATCCCTTGTTTTGGATTGGTCAGACTTGGGACATCCAGGAGACATTGAATGAGGAAACGCCACATAGGCAGGTAGTTCGGCTGGAGAGGTCTGGGTTGGTGAGAGAAATTTGGGAGTCAATAGCAGAAAGAGGGCATTTCAACTCCTGGGCACTGGTAAGATGAGCCAGAGAGAGGGTGTAGACAGAAGAAAACAGAATCTGAGACCAAACCCTTGAACTGCCCCAATGTTTAAAGTTGGATGGGGCAGACTAAGTAGATATGGGCAGAGAGGAAGAAAACGATGAAAGAAGCTGACCCAGAAACCAAGCTAGGGTCCAGGAGGAAGCAGTGGTCAGGTCGAAAGGATTAGGACAAAACCATGGCAGTCACTGGAGGTCTTGACAAGGGCCATTTCAGTGGCACCATGAAGACAGAGACCTTGGCAGTGGGCAGAGAAGTCATTCTACAAATTTGGGGGTGATGGGGACCGGAGATGTGGGGCTGTAGCTGGGGGACATGAAAGAAGGGGTTTTTCATGTTTATTTTTTATGCACATGGGAATGATTCAGAAGAGAAGGGAGGGATTAAGGCAGCAGAAAGGAGAAAGAGAGGTGATGCCAAGGACTGAAGTCCTTGGGAAGATGGGGAGATCATCCCACAGGAGAGAGGAACTGGCATTTGGTAAGACGAGAGATATCTAACATTTTACATGTGAAGCAAGGAAGTTAAAGTTTATTCAATTTAGCTGTGAAAGAAAATATTTCTTGCCTTCCCCCCCCCCCCCCCCCCCACCCCGCCTCTGTGCAGGGGGTTTGTGTTAATGGGTGGGCCCTGGAGAAGTCCTCCTTTAACAGCAAGAATCCTGGCAGTGGAATGTAAACCTGCCCGAGCTCATCAGAATTTCAAAAGGCTTATTTAGATGTACTGTATTATATCAGAACTGGCAGGGGTGAAGTGTGGGCTGTTTACTACTATCTAGGTCACATTTATTAAAATATAGAAATCTGAGCTGTCTTTAATCCATAAGATGAAAACAAATATTTCCAGACAGCAACAAGAGTACAAAGGAACATTCCATCAGTGTGGCCTCAAAATCGTAGAGTTAAAAAAATACATATACAGCAAGTGTTGCAGTCAAATAGCCAAGTGAAGCCAACACAACACCACTCTACTCTGTTTTTGTCTAACTTGATGACATAATGATCTAGTCTTTACCTACACTCACTACCAGGAGAACAGCCAGTCACCCTCTGGAATGTATGTGATGGGTATTGGTGAAAATTTGCTGTATAAAGTGTTCCTTGGACATAGTGCACATCTCCAGAAATGGACTACCAGTGGTGAAATTCATCTTCCAGAGAAAAAGTTATTTGGGATTTTAGAACCTTGTATTTCCTCTCAAAAATTGAGGAAGAGAAATCCAAGAAAACAGAAAAATATGCAGAGAAATATATCATTTGGTTGATTCTTGAGCGCCCTCAGTGAAGTAGGTGCAAGTACGTATTGCACGAATGAAGGGAGAGGCTTCCACGGGTTTGAGGAAAACAGAAAGTGCTTGGGATCTTGCTTCATTTGTAGCCTTTCTTCAGAACCCAACCTGCAGCTTCCCCTTTCTTCCCATGATTTCCTTCAGCATTTTAGCATTTGATCCTTGCCCCCATTTCACAGGCTATCTTTCCAGAGCTCTCTAGACATTTCCAGTTCTCTGAACACTGGCTGCCACTCTTTGCTGCTCCTCCGCACTGAAGGATCCTTATTCATTCTTAAATTTGCCCCCACAGCCATCATCACTTTCCAGAACGCATTCACACTAGTTGAGCTGAACAACAAAAACAATATGTCTTCTCTAGGTTAGGTAACCAACGACATGCTGCGCTAGGGTGGAACCACCAGCTCTGTTTGGTTTTTCTTTACTCTATGGTCTCCATGCTCTCCCAGATCCAAGTGAGATAGAGGACCCAGGGGGAGCCATGGGGTCCAGTCTCCTTTCCTCGTCCACCTCCTTAAGGACATCCTGGGGCACCTGGGAGATCATACACCACTCAAGTTTTCAACTAAGTTTCCAGGGCCTTGTGAAGGGCAGGAACGAGTAAGAAAGTCTGGGAGGGGCCCCTTGGCTGAACACCAGAAGGAGTGGGGAGCCTGCCAGCAAGCCCTAGAGGGTGAGTCAGTGGGAAACAACTTTATAGAGAAGAGCGATGAGTAGAGACGTGGCCAAGAGAGGCGTGAAGAGAAGACGCCTTTGACACATTATAAAGTTAATGTGGCACGGTGGTTCAGTCAGCATTTCTCCCAGTTTGTACTGAGATCTCTCCTGGCCCAGCTTCTGCTCCTGCTCCAGCTCGGAACCCTGTGGGACCCTTGCTCATAACAGGGCTCCTCCGTCCCCAACCTCCAGTGAGCTCCTCAACCACAACCAAGAGAGCAAAGGAAATCAGTTGCCTTTGGAGCAACTGATACCGTAAGGGTACATGGCGACCACAGAAACAGAGCCGTGTTTGTGGTTTGGAATGTCATTCCCATGGTGGGGACGCGTGTAATCCTGCGTACGCAGGAGTCTGCTTGTGGTTGAATGGGGGACAGATTATAAATTCCGGTATGTGTTTCGAAGAAACACTGATACCCTTTCCTTTGGGGATTATTATTAGACCGACGATGTCACAGGAGGAAAACCCCAACCATGCTGACAGCCTCAGAACTATTCCCCACTAGCTTGGCTCCGGGGTCTCCAGGAGCAGCCGCTCTAGGCACTATGCCAGTCTGCAAGAGAGGCCCAGGTGCCCCTGCCTGTGGGCTCTGGTGTCACCCGAGTGCAACAATGGCTCCGAGTGGCCAGTGTCAACCACACGCAAGGTAGGACAGCTCTGCCTAGCACTCTGCACCAGCTAGAGAGTCTCATCCAGAAAGAGTCAGGTGGGTCCCAGTGTAACCCATAAAACCCATTTTAACACTATTTTTTAAAAAGCCCTTAACTGCTAAGAAACTACTATATGTTATTGCCTGTTCACATGGAGGAAGGCAAAGAGTGTGGAACGAGGGTGGCAGACAGGCTTCTTAATGTTTACCTTTTTATATCCTTTTGAATTTTGGACCATGTGAGCATGTCATGTATTTTTTTTTTTTTTAATAGTAAGAAAAAGTGTCATTACCTCAGGAAGTTTCTTTTAGCCAAGAATTTCCAGTGGAGATTTTATCAGGCATGTGCTATGTGCCCTTGGCCTTTGATTCAAGGTGACCCCTTCCCAAAGGACAGGGACCCCTGCGTGACAAGCAATGAATGTGAGACAATGTCCTCCCCAGTTTCTGTAATTCATGGCCTCTGAGAAAGTTGTGAAATGAGAGAAGATGATTCCCTGCATCTCCAACCTCAAAGGGTGACCCAAGAGAGGTAGAAGGGTCTTTCCTAGACTGAGGGGAGGAGTAATCAGCAAAAACACCTACCATGTGTGACACAGACATATCTCACTTTTAAGTGGAGACCATCTGGTGTGGTTTATTTACCACCACAGCCATGTGGGGCCGTGTTGGAGTCTGAGGCAGAAGGAAAACTGTGGACCTCCATATGCATTTAAAAAAAGTTTTTTAACATTTATTTTTTAGAGAGAGAGAGACAGACCATAAGCAGGGGAGGGGCAGAGAGAGAGGGAGACACAGAATCCAAAGCAGATTCCAGGCTCCGAGCTGTGAGCACAGAGCCTGATGCGGGGGCTCGAACTCGCAAACTGAACCACGAGATCAGGACCTGAGCCGAAGTCAGCCGCTTAACCGACTGAGCCACCAGGGCGTCCCCTCCATATGCATTTTTAATGATGAATTTCTTCCTAGAACATTAAAGTAGTTGAAAAATTATTGAAATATTGAAAGTGGGTGTATTAAAACTCACAATGTTAAGTTTAAATATCTGACTTATACCCAAGTGGAATTTACTATCATTGTAGTTCTCCTTAAATTAATTAAAAATTATTTAAACTTATCACTTAGTCAAGAGCAATCGTCAAACATGGCAATTCTCTCAAGTAAAAATGAGACAAGCAAAGAAGCATATTTGGAAAATACCCAAGTAGAGTTTGCCTCCACTAAAGCAGGGGCACACATTTTTCTTTTTGCCTCTTGCTCCAATATGGCTCAACCTGTCATTTTTTATTTAACATTTTTTTAAATTTAAAATTCCCATATTTTGTTCATCATGGATGTTTTGTGGTATTTTGAGAGCATAATTTTGATTTTTAGAAAATACAGCATTAAAATATTATTTTCCTTGACTGCTGAATTTTTCAGTGTCCCCTTAAATTTTATCCTGAAGGTCAGTACCTCACCCTAGCTCTGACCCAATTAACAACAGTGGCCCAAAGCTGACCTTTGCCCTATGGATTGCTTTCCGGATCACTGTTCTCAGACTTGTATCTTCATTCAAATCATACCCAACTCAACAGTCCTCTCCATGCCCATGGCTGAGGAGCCATTTTCCCTCAGAGAACTCGTTTCTGCATTACATCCTCATTATTCAAAGCCCTAAGCCCTGGAACCAGCTCCAGTAATTCTCTATTTTCCATGCATAAAGCTATTCAGAGAATCACCAGCAATTGCCCTTTAGCCTTTGGCTAGATGGAGTCTACAAATATAATTCTCTTAATCTCTTGCAAGGCCCTTAATCATTTGTAACACGTTCTGCCTGATCTAGTGTCCTGATGGAGCCATGTCCTGATGAAGTAGGGTAATAGGAAGGAACAGTGACCCAATGATGCATGAACAACTAACACCCAACTCCTTCCAGTGGCTGGTCCCCATTCCTCTTCCGGACGCCACTGTGGGAGAAGGGGCATTCTAGTGACTCCTTTTCATTTCCCCAGCTGACACCCTGCCCCTGACCAGATGTCTGCCAGCTGGAAAAGAGGAGTGGGCAGTTGTTTCCTTTGTAAAGAGCTGCAGTATGAATACAATTTTCCACATGCTGACTCATAAGATTGTCAGTGCCCTGGACTCCAGTACACGGCTCCACTCCTTTGCTGGCTTAGGGGGTGGGGTGGGGAACTGACTTTGATCTAGCAATTTTAGTTACTCCTTGCCTTCTGTTTCCCACAAAGAGAGCACTTACTCCCTTCTGCAGGCAGAAGACAGACTCAGTGACCTCTCCCAGTCTCCTCCAACCACAGAATTCCATTAGGCTATTATTAGAATCATCTGGACAGAGCTGCAGTGTGACACGAGGCGTCTGGGTGGGCAGAACCAAATGAAAATGTTTACGGGTGTTCTGGCACACCAAACCACCTCTGGTTGTCTTTCTGGTGTCGCTCAACTTTATGAGGGCTATTTCTCTGAGCATTTCTTTCCGGTAAATGTTTCTGCTTATTTTCCTCAGTCTGTTCATTTCTTTCACCTTTCTCTCGTGTTTTCCATCTTAACTGGGCTCCATTTCCATGAAAGCAGGAAGCCTCATTCCTGCTGGTATCCACCACCATGCCTGGCATGTGGATTACAGCAGGAGGTGAGAATATGGGATTTGCAATCAGGCAGACCCATCGGGATCTCAAGCCCTGTTCTATGCTAGCTAGATGGGCAATTGGGCAGATTACCCAATTGGTCTTTGGGTAATTGGTCTTTAGGGTCTTTGGGACCCCAGGGTCCTCTTCTATAAAATGGGATGATAATATGTGACTCGCAGAATGCTGTGAGGATTATAGCAGATCAAGGGTAGAGCACAGTGTTCAGGATTGAGCGAAGACAAAAATATTAGCTATTGATTACACCAATGAGCCTTTGCATGATAAAAAAAAAAATAGCTACACCAGAGACACATGAGTATGTTCCTACTGCACAAATTCAAAGAATACAGAAGTATACAGAGTGAAAAATGAAAGAGCCTTTTCAGTGACTGCCTCTCCCCCTCACCCTCCCTTCCTCTGTATTAATAATAGTTCTTTCTTTCTTTGTCTCTCTTCTTTTGGGGGAAGAAGGAGTTAACTATCTGACATGTAAATCTGTTCTTACTGTGAAGATCCAAATGTTCAGAAACATACAACCTCCCCAAATTTGAAGAAATTCCCCTTCATCACCTCTTTCACTCTTACTTCTGCCTCTGGAGGTAACCACTCTTGGTAGAGCTTTTTCTCATCTCTGTCCTATAATTTATATATATGTAACACACACACACACACACACACACACACACACACACACACACACTTAGACTTTTTAAAAATATATACATCTTTCAAATATTTTTATATCACAGAATTCAACTATACTTGCTATCCTGAAACTGCTTTTTTCGTACTTACCCATATGTTTCCAACATCTTTCCATGTCAGCACACATAGATCCATTAAATTATTTTTAATGGAAATATAGTAGTCTGTAATAACATATTCACTCCAACTTACTTATTTCCTATTGATAGACATTTAGGTTATTTAAAATGTTTCATTGTCATATAAATAAATAAATACATTTAACCTCTGCAGGCTGAATACCAAGTAACATTTTCCCTGTCATCCATATGTCAGCTGTCCCCAGTACAGCCTGGAGGAAGTCACCCCCTATGCTGTCAGGGAAGCACAGTCCTGGGTCTGGGCAAAGACCTCTACAAGACCCAAGGTCATTCAGATCCTCGCACCACCGCACCTAGAGCCATGCTGGTGGCTGCCGTCAAGGTCCAGTTCCTTGGGGGCCACAAGAAAGGGCTGGAGCCCAGACAATCTAAGTGTCCCACAGTCAGAAATAGGAAAGGGCAAGATGCCTTAAGGAGGTTGCCTCCAACTGGGTTTGCCTCTTTGGAACACTGGCCAAGGAATTATAAGTGATAGACAATTGGTACTTCTCCAGTATTTGAAGGTTTTAAATGTGAGCAAATGTAGATTTTAAGCATGAGTCATTGCCCAGGAGCCTACACACTATGAAACCAAAAAAGGAACATCACTTGAGTGAAATGCTGACATGACAGCAGATGGGAGAGCTGTGTGATCAGCATGTGCCTGCACGTTGCAGGTCTCCCATAAAGATCTGTTGAATGAATGGGGCTACGGGTGGAGGGAGGATGAGGCCATGAGAAGACTTGAGTAAATAAAGATCTAGTCTGACCAAGAGGGCATTATGGGCACTAACGTCTCAGGGTTCCCCCTCACCTCGGTTTCCTCCCCCTGAGAGTCCTGGGATCAGGGGACGACAGGGACAGGAGTCGTACGCAGAGTGATGTAGGTACTCCACATGCCAGGAGATGGCTGGGGCTGCTGGGCATAGCAGAGGTAGCCCAGGCTATTGGAGTTCTCCAGAAATGCCAAGGATCATTAACATATTAAGAAAGCCATAAAGCTGCGCCCAAAAAACCCCAGAGTACCAGTAGGAAGATGGCACATTTGAAAGGGTTTAACTAAAGAGACTTGAGTGAAGGGATCGTTGATTGAGGTAGGTGACGGTAAAAGAACCACGAAAGGTGGTGAGGTACCCAGGGATTAACAACTGTGGGAAGCCAGTATTTCCCCTCAGCCTGAAGGAGGTGAGGGGGGGAAATGGTTTTACTGGAGCCCCCCTGCAGTAGAAGGGCAACCTCATGGGAACTATGGCCACAGAGGACCTCGGCCACTGTCAGGACCTCAGTCAATTAGTAGGAGGAAGGGGGAGTGAATATCTAGACACCCCTCTCTCTCCATCCCCAGGTCCTCTGTAGACTGCAGTGAATCCAAATGGCCAAACCTTCCTGGAAGCAGAGTGGGGCACAAAGGTTGGGAAATGGATCTGGGCAGGGGCTGAGGGTGAAGCAAACAGAAGAGATTCAGTGTGTCCAGTAAGTTTGGGTTTTCAGAGGCAGGAGCGAAAGGCAGGAGCCTGAGCTCAGGCGGGATCTGGCTAAGTCATCCTAAGCGAGTCCCGTGAACCTGTGCCTACATGGCCAGCTCCCTTATGCCCGCTGGTTTGCATGGACTGACCTTGGCAAAGGAGCCAAACAAATCTCCAGGATCCAGCACCAAAACCAACTCCAGGGATGGTTGACCACTTGCAATTCCATCTAGAAAAGTGAAAAAGTGCAGGTTACCTAAGAAGGTCTGGATTAATACCACTGGCACTTTCCTGCAAAGGGGTGAGGGTGATTTGGCAAAGTACCAAGGACCCAGAAACACGGTTGTAAAGAAATCAAAACCTCTGAATATAAGCTTGGCCTTACTCTTTTGAAGTAGGGGCCCACGTTATTCTGACCATTGCAAATTATAGAGAGGGGTTTTGAGGTCATTAAAGAGAGAAGGAGGCCTTGCTTCTCCCCGAGATGAAAAGTTTGCCAAGCAGAGAGATGAAGCATGCCACCAACTCCAGGAAGACATTTTCTCAGGGAAATGGGGGGCAAAATTTTATACATAACCCATCAAAGAGGATGGAATGATTGAGTATATCAAAGACTTATTATCAGCTAGCACACCAGCAATTCTCAAACTCACGCACTGTCATGTCCATTCTTCATCGGTTGCCACCGAATTTTGATTAATACGTATGATTTGAAGCACCTGGGTGGCTCAGTTGGTTAAGCGTCCGACTGCAGCTCAGGTCATGATCTCACAGTTCGTGAGTTCAAGCCCCGCATCGGGCTCTGTGCTGACAGCTCAGAGCCTGGAGCCTGCTTTGGATTCTGTGTTTCCCTCTCTCTCTCTCTGTCTCTCTGTCTCTCTGCCCCTCCCCCCACTTGTGTTTTCTCTCTCAAAAATAAATAAATAAAACTTAAAAAATATGTGTACAATTCGTTTTTGCTAACATTTAGGATGTGTCTTACTAAAGTGCTATCTGGAAGATAAAACATTTTGTCACAGAAACTTTCCAGTGTGGTGCTGAGTGCAATTCATTACAAGTAAGAGGAGTAAGGCATGACATAATAACAATGTAGCACCAAATGAAATTTGTGGATTTACTCAACCATGGGAGAACAACGCAGGCCAGAATAACATAGTGGATAAAGGTTCAGGCTCTGGAGCCAGACTCCCTGGGTTCAAATTGTGGCTCTTACTAGTTCTGAGATCATAGGTGAATTTCCTCAGGTATAAAATAGGGGTAGTACTACTCCCAGGTGCAGGAGCCTGGAGGAGGCTCCCTAGCTCTTTGCAAGTCAGTCAGAGGCCCCCAAACACCATCATTCTCTCACAGACAGTCTGGCCGGTACCCAGGGTCATCATTTTCTTTCTCTCTCCTTGCTCCAAGGATCCCAGGGTTGAGGGACCTGAGAGGACCTGTCAGATTATGAGCCACTAGCCCAACGGAGTACTGTTGCTTCCTGGAGGAGGCTCCCTAGCTCTTTGCAAGGATCCACCCCTGGAAAACCATCCTGCACTAGGTCTCTGGTAGCCTCAGAGGCTTTTAAGCCAACCGCCAGCTGGGAAAAACTTTCAGGTAGGTACAAGGTTAGCAGATGAAATAATAGTAATAAGAGCCTATTGTGTATTGAATGTTTACTATGTATCAGCGTAGCTCAAACACTTTGCATTCTTACAGGAGGCTTCTCAGGTGGATACTCTTATTATCCCCATTTTACTAATGAGGAAACTGAGGCTTAAAGTGGTCAAGTGCTTCCTAAGTGGATAGAGTAGGAGTCTGACAACTGAGCTCATGCTGTCAACACTATTTATCCAGGTTTCCCAGAAACTCCTCAGGCTCTTTGGGTTTCCCCAGCTCTCCTCTTCCCATTCCGAAGCAGCCAAGCACATCTTGGTGGCTGGGGACCGAAGGGTATTTAAACAGGAGATCGCGTACGTCTGCTGCCGTGCTTGGCACATGGCAGGCACTTAACACGTGCAAGACTCTCACCAGCCCCTGCTGTTTGTCAACACCAGGGCTTCACTCTGGGTAACAGCTGAGATCCCATCCTTCACACATGTCTCTCTTCAACTGAACTCGTGGCTCTTGGTAAGAGGTGGGTGAAATAAATATTCACTTATCTTTTCATCCAACGATACTGACAGAACACTCACCCTGTGCCGGGCTCAGTACCAGACGCTGGAGCTAAAGACACGAACAAGACCCCTATCTTCTTGGAGCTGATGCCCTGGTCAGGGTGTGAGACTAACAAATGGTTCATTTTCATAGAGAATGATGGGGGTCAACACCTGGGTTTGGGGGGTACAGGATGGAGCAGAGTCATCCAAGAAGGCTTCCTGGAGGCAGTGTGTGAGCTGAACTCTGATGGGGAAGTGAGGAAGAGGAGGACATTCCAGGTAGAGGGAACAGCATGTGCAAGCACAGTGATGAAATAAATAAGAATAAACAAGAAGTCATGGGAAAAAAAAAAAAAAAAAGCAACCATGAATGGCTAGACCAGTGGTTGTCAGCAGGGATGATTTTGCCCCCAGGGGACATTTGGCAACATCTGGAAACCTTTCTTTTTCTTTTTATCCTTTCCTTTTTTTTTTTTTTTTTTTTTTTGTTTTTTTTTTCTTTTTTTTTGTGTGCATCTGCTATTGGTATCTAATGGGTAGAGGCCAGAAATGCTGCTAACCATCTTACAAGGCAGGACAGCCCTCACAAAGAATAATATCTGGCAAATGTCAATAGTGCCAAGATTGAGAAACTCTGTACTAGATCAACAAATATAAAAGCAGATTATAGCACTTGGTTGATTAGAAACCTCACAGTACTAGTGCATGAATAGACAGAGAGATCAGTGGAACAGTTTGGGAAGAATATAAATATGTATAGTATATGACAAAGGCAGCATCCCATATGCTATGACTTCTATGCCATATGACTGTATGATAAATGGTGTTGATATTCCTGGACAGCCAGCCTGAAAAAAAATTAAGGTAGAGCCATACCTCACACCATCTACTAGAATAAACTCCAAACGTGTCAAACATTTACATGTAAACAAACAAAAAAACATAGAAGTATCAAGAGAAAATGTGGGAGAATTCTTTCACAACCTTAGAGTGGGAAAATCCTTCCTAATTAAGACTCAAAACCCACAAGCTATAAAATAACAAACTGATACATTTAGCAAATAAAAGTAAAAAGCAATGTTTACAGCGTGTGCATACCAAACAAACAAAGGAAACTTACATAAGCAAAGCGAAAAGCAAAGTGAAAACCAAACGAAAACCTGGAAAGAATGCGCACAGTGCTGCAAAGGGCGTATCCCCTTAAATTATAAAGATATGTAAACAAACCTCTAAAGAAAAGACCAATGAAAATGTGAGCAAAGAGTATGAAAAGATAACTCACAGGAAAAAAAGAAATACAAACGGCTGTTAAACATATGCAAAGATATGCAACCTCTGTCATGGGGGGTGCACCCTCGGGCACCTGCTTGGCTCAGTTGGTCGAGCATCAGACTCTTGATGCTCAGGTCATGATCCCAGAGTTGTGGGATCCAGCCCTGTGTCAGACTCCATGCTGAGCGTGGAGCCTGCTTGGGATTCTCTCCTTCTCTCCCTCCGCCCCTCTCCCCAACTTACGCTCTCTTTCTCTAAAAAAAAGAAAGGAAGAAAGAAAGAAAGAAAGAGAGAAAACTGCACATTAACAGTGCTGAGATGCCTTTTTTGGTTTTTATTAAACCCATTAGACTGGCAAAAACCTATGTGTGAAAATACACGGTTGGCTGTGAGGACAACATTGCCATACATTGCTGGTGGGAGTGAGAACTAGCACAGCCCCTGGAAGGGCAATTTAGCACTATTTACCGGAATAAGTGCGTATGTCTTCTGACAAAGAAATCCCACTTTTCAGAGCTTTCCCTACAGGTAGATAGATTTGCATGCATATGAAGTCACATGCAGACAATTATAAATCACAGCAAAAAATTTGAAATGATTTACATGCTCATAATAGAGAACCAGTTAAATAAATTAGGGGTCTACAAAAGGGCCTAAGTGGCTCTCGGCCTGTTTTTGCAGGGCCTGCACCCAAGAATGGCTTTATTTTTAAATGGTTCAAAAAGCCGAAAGCAGGGGCGCCTGGGTGGCTCAGTCGGTTGGGCGTCCGACTTCGGCTCAGGTCATGATCTCACGGTTCGTGGGTTCGAGCCCCGCATCGGGTTCTGTGCTGACAGCTCGGAGCCTGGAGCCTGCTTCAGATTCTGTGTCTCCCTCTCTCTCTGACCCTCCCCCGTTCATGCTCTCTTTCTGTCTCAAAATAAATAAACATTAAAGAAAAATTAAAAACAAAAAACAAAAAGCCGAAAGCAGAATTATTTTTTGTGACTCTTGAACACCACATAAAATTCTAATATCAGTGTTCTTTTGCTCTCCAAGAACTGAGTAGTATCCACAGAGACTGGATGGCCCACACAATGTGGAAATGTTACTGTGTGGAATCTCCATGCAATCGAATACTGCAGAGATACAAAGACAATGGAGTATTGTTTTGGTCAAGTATTCCTATGGAGAGGTTGCTAGGATATTATTGTTGAATTTTTAAAAAGCAGATGTAGAAAGTGTGAATTGCCCGTTATCATTTGGGTAGAAAAGGAGAGGATGTAGTTGTATTTTATTGAATATGCATCAAAACTATCTGATTGGAAATACAAGAAATGATTCAATAGTGCTTACCTGTGGGGGAGCGTGTGTGTGTGTGTGTGTGTGTGTGTGTGTGTGTGTGTGAACATGTTGTCTAGTCAAAAAAGTAAATTAAAAATTATTTTAAAAACTACACTGCGCTAAAACACACCACCGTAAGTGGTCGGGCTTGGCTGGAACAGAGCTTGTGAGTGGCATCTGGAAAGCAGTGAGTCTGGAGACGTCTGTAAGGCCTGATGGAGTTTGCGTTTTTGCAAATCTGGAGGAGAATGAGGAGCAACAGGATGTCTGTGCTCTTAAAAATACTACTCTGGAAACCAGAAAAGAGTGGGTGGAAGAAGCTTGGGCAGGTAGAGACAGAAGGGGTTGGGGAGTGGGGATCAGTGGTTGCCTCTGGGACAGGATCTAGGAGGCTAGAAGCAAGAGTGGAAGGGAGGCTTACCTTTTGCTATGCATCCTTTTGTTGGATTTAGGTGTGTTTTCACTTCCATTATTTCCTATAAAAATACTACCATTTATTTTTAAAAGAAAAGACTTTCAGGGAAGGTGTGAGGAGGGCCTGAACTGTGGCAGTGGTTGGGGGGTGGGAGAAAGGACGTAAGTCAGGAGCCCGGTTTCCAGGACTCGGTGGCTCGGTGCAAGTGGGGGTGGTAGGCCTAGTACTTGGCTGCCACACCTGAGGGCCTGGGGAACAGAAGCTGGTGGGGAGGAAGACTGGAGTGTGAAAGATTCGCCTGCCCCTGGGTGACTTCTGACTTCCTGGGCCACAACACAAACCTCAGGTAGGCATAAACCATCACCTGGAAGCTCTGGGCCTTAGATTCCACTTTGACCCCAGCAAGACATCTCCAGCCTGGATGTGACCTATGGGAAAGCCCCTTCTTATGAAGATGATAAGATCCAGCCAAAGCCAGCAGGAGTACTGACCTGGTCCCTTCCTCCCACCTCCTCCCAGTGCCTCCCCGACCCTCCCTCCTCATTGCTCCAAAGGGAAGTTCCACATAACCGAGCTCTGATATTGGGTTTCTGGACTCTTGCTAGGACTTCTCTGTGAGTACTTTACTTTCTATTTGTATATACTGTCCTTGCCCCAATGACATTGCACCATAAGCTCTTTGAGGCAAAGACTAAAGGTCTTTGTGACCTCGCAGAGGCACACCATTTCTTTTCTATATGGTAGGTGAGCACGAATGTTCTGATTGGCTGATCGATGGGGACTGCCCCATCATCTCAACAGCCCTGCCAATGCACCTGCCCTCTGACTCTGCAGAGCCCAGCCTCCCAGCGCAGGAAACTCTCCCAGGGCCAAGAAGTCAACTGTCTGCTCAGGCATTCATCTCTCTTCAGTGGTTCTCCACATTCAGCCCTTCTCTGCCCAGATAGTATCAGCCAAACGGAAACTCATTAGCCAAAGGCTGTATTTAAGCAAGTATTCTGTTTGGACATCAAAGGAAACATAACAGTGAAAATGATAATAAACAATAATGATCATCATCATTTCCAAGAGACAACATCAGTGCCTACAGTTCCAATGAGGCTCTGGAGTGTCAGTCGCTTTATCTGCAAACCCAAAATGCACCTCACCTGCCTCTTCAGGTATAAAGAGAGCTCATAATGCTTAGAAAACTGGAAATCACTTTATAACTGCCACTTACCGTTATTGTTCATAAGAGCTTTGGGATTGCAGCCATAAAAATTCCAATATGCTCTTGATATAAATGAGAGTTTATGCTCAGTACAATGGAATTAAACAGGTATTTAATGACAACCTCAGCCCAGATGTCTGGACAGAAAATAAACCCACAGCTCAGCTCCTCTAGGCCACTGAGGCCTCAGGGAGTAGGGCCTGGAGTCAGGGTGAAAGTCGTTGGCTCTGCCCCTGGGGAAAGAGCAGAGGGGTGGCAGCCTTCACAAAGGAGCCTCAGGGATCTGCCTCTCCTCCACTCCCTCCTCCAAAGGGAGAAAAGTCTTTTCTTTCCCACTTCTCTGGGCAGAGGGGAAGTTGAAAAGGGGTTACTTATTCCTAATGTTATTTATAGCTGAGCCAAAGACTGCTAGGTCTCCAGCATCACCTCTGGGAACTGCCTTCTGCAGCCACACTGGGAGAGGGTCCCAGTTAGCAGCAAAGCCAGGGTCCATCTCCTGGTGGCGCTTTATGTTCGTAGTATAAACTGAAATAGCCCCCCAGGTCTCTGGGAAGGAGAGGACCTCACTGCAGAAGCATTTTGTCCAGAACGTGTGCGGTGTTAGAACTGCCTGGATAACGTGGGGTCCGGCGCCCTCTAGTGTTTGCTGCGGGGCTTGGAGGGCATCCTGCTCTTTTGATGAGGTTTTTGGGGGAAACTTTCTGTAAACAGGAGAGGGACTGAAATGAGGAAACACGTTCCCTGTGCACAGGGCTGTCCTCCTGCCTACGATGAGGGACTAGGGTTTCGGTAGGAGAAGCTGAAAAGCTACAATCCTAATGCGTCACAGTCGGGGGCGTTGAGTGAGGGCATGGGGGAGTCTTTCTGTTGGAAGGAAGCTGGGGTGACTCACAAGTAATATTTAGAGTCTTAGTCCAAAAGATTGGCTTGGTTTTGTCTGCTTGAATATTTTTGCTCACACTAAGAAAAAAAACCACAAAAAACACTGGTGCTATTTTATGACTTTTATGCTTTTCAAACTAGTGTCTTAGCGCTTGCCCAGAGCTAGCATATGGACTATTTACAAAAGTGCTTGCAAGCTGTTTCATCACTGAATCCACTCCTGCTCCTTGCTATTGCCTTTGTGGACCAAGCAGTCCCCTTTTCTTATTGTCCTGTGTCCTAACTGCCTCAAATCCTCTGCTAATCAAAGTCACCAATTGCTAGTTGCTTTACACAGTTCATTTAAAATTCACAGCAGCCCAGGGGCACCTGGATGCCTCAGACAGTTGAGTGTCTGACTCTTGATCTCAGCTCAGGTCAAGATCTCACAGTTTGTGGGTTTGAGCCCCACATCGGGCTCTGTGCTGACAGCATGGAGCCTGCTTGAGATTCTTTCTCCCTCTCTCTCTGCCCCTACCCCACTTGTGCTCTCACTCCCTCACTCTTCTGTCTCTCTCAAAAATAGGTAAATAAACATTAAAAAAAAATTTAGAGCAGGCCACAGAGTGGATATTGGTATTCTCATTTTATACACGAGAAAACTGATTCATGGGGAGGTTCGGTGACATCTCGAGTGTTCCATCTGGGGGTAGCCTGCATTGCAGAGGAAGCTATATTATCCAGGAGGTCCTGGAGAAGATAAACATGGCTCTAGCTCAGAGGACACTTCCTACTCAGGACCAGTCCCTGTGACCCCAAGCCTTGGCCGGCCTGTTGGTGTAAACACCCTCCTTCCTCACAGCATCTGTCCTGCTCTCCCCACCCCAACACAAACACTTCCGCAGCCAATACTCCTCCACACTTGGAAACCACCCCAGAAGAATAATGAGAGCAAAGAGCAGGGATTTGGCAAATGTTCAGAATGCCAGGAGAATCATGGATTTGTCTCTCTCTGGGCTTTGGCCTCATCCAGTGGAAAACTGGGAAAATTCCCTGCTGGCTACTCCCTTCCCTTCCCTCTTGACCCCCTCCACCATTCTCCACCAAGTAGACATACCTCCGGAGCAAGGTTAAGTCAGGCCACTCTCTGGATTCCTGTGAAACAAAACTGTTGCTTAAACATACAAATTTAGAAATGAAGCTTAATGGGGTAACATGCTGCAGTGGAATGCAGACCCCAACCTCCACAAACAGAGTACATGTTCAAGGCTACTGGCAGCCCGCGGGAAGTAGGTAATGGAAGGAGAACAGGATTAAGAGACCTGAACTTAAAATCCTAGCTGAGTGACTTTGGGCAAGTCACTTAACCTCTCTGAGCTTCAGTCTCCTCATTTGCAGAATGAGCCCATTCTTATCTGCGAGGCAATAGATGAGCATGTGCTTTGTAAAACCCTGCAGGGTAGAACGCACCACAGGAGGAGGGAAGAGCAGGCATTCACAGGATTTAGGTAGGAGATTTTATTATTCACTTTCCCCTTTTCCTACCTTCCCCACTTAAAAAAAAAAAAATGTCTGTTTCCTTCTACAAAATGGATATTCACTCACACACAGACACACACACCCCCATGGTCCCTATGGGCTCCTCACTGTTTTAGAACTAAATGACCTTGGGAAAAAGCTTTTCCAATAAAGACCCAGGAGTCCCTGGGTCTTTCTTCAGGGGAGACGGGAAAAGCAGAACCCAGGAGGACCTGTGGCAGCATCCATTATTTGCAAGAGGAAGGCCTCGGAAGGCTATTTTCTCTGCTGCCAGCTAGTAAAGATGGACGTGTGTGGCTGGCACAGAGGGGAATCATCCACGACAAGCCAGAAGAGCCAGTGCATTCAAGGGGAGAGGAATACAACCGTGATAAGGAGCTGTTAGGGAGATGGAGGTTGAGTCTGACGTTCTCTCCCTGGTGGCAAAGCCAGTTTGAAAACCTCTTGATTTCTTCACAGGCTCCATTTCTCATTTAAGATGCCTCCACCCGTTTGGCCAACTCTGTGCCTCTCCACCAGGGAGGAAATAGCTTCCTAAGAGAGGCTCAGGAGGAACAAAGGCCTCATTAGATCAATCACTTATTCTGAGTGCACATTCCCGAGAATCTCTATTGATGATCTCGGGTACAAATGAAGTGGTAATTAAGGATATAATGCAAATGATCTTCAGCTTAGTAACTCCCCTTGTAATTGAAATTTACTAAATTAAGTCTGAGGTTTTTGAAACTAGGTCTTAAAAAAAAAATTCCCCAATTATCATTACCCCCCTCGCCTCCCTCCCACCCACCCCTCCATAATGTAATTAGTTTAAAATAAGATCCATGGTATGATGACGGTGTGCTGCCTACGGATATGTTAAAGCGGCGCTTGCTCTCTGAAATGCTGGTCTCCTACACGCACTCCCCGGGGAGCGAATGGGGAGAGGAGTCTTGCATCAGTCAGGCTCTGCTGTTGTCTAACATGGGACAGGGACACTGGACACAGGGCTGGCGGCACAGGCGATGCTACACAGGGAAAGATTTCCTGGTTTCTCTCTTCTGTTCCCTTCCTCTGCATTTCAGAGGGAGAAGTAAACAATTGTTCTGTGGGGATAGGAGAGGAATTGGAATCTCTGGGATCCTGACAAGGCTCAGACAGTGGGAGACAGAAGGGTTAGGGGGCATCAGAAACCCATCTCTGTGTTCTTAAAGGTCAGGGAGCCAGAGTCAAACTAGAACAACACTGGGGCTCCTCCGAATCCTGTTCTCTGCCACTTGATGCAAACATCACCAGCCTGAACTCATTTCTCCTGACCAGGTCCAGCAGGGGGCCAGGCCCACTAACCTCAGCCTGCCAGAAGGAACCCCCCCAGGAGCCAGGTGGTCAGAGACTGGGAACCCAGGAGGTGGTCCAGCGTCCCCATCCCATCCCCAGTTTGGTCCCCTGGTCAAACCAGAAAGAGGGTTGAAGGTTGTCCTGAGGACATCTGGCCTTCCACAAGAGCACCTCGGCCGGTTTCACTTAATTCAGATGAAAAGATCTGTTTGTCTTTGAAATCATGCTCTAATTTCCTTGAGCAACGGCAGGACTGGTGTGCGAGATCAGGGGAGAAGCTGCCACAACCCCTCTTTCCTCTTCTCCCCTCCACCCCACCCTCCTGGCCCGCAGCCTCTGTAAACTGTGATGGACGCACAGAAACGCCTGGCGCTAACTGACCCTCACCTGGGGAAAGTCAAAGGCCTCGAGGTCCATCTAAGAACTCGGAAAACAGCCGCTCTCAGCCCGGCAGCCCAGACCTGAAAGAAAACGCCTTCTCCCCCTGACTCCACCCTTTCCATGTTGTGTGTGTGCCTGCTCTCCCTTCGTCAGTTCACATCACTCGTGTTGGAAACTTCAGGAAATGCCTAGCTAAACAACTTCTGATGGCAGAGACAAGTTGCAGAGTTGTAACTGGAGACCATGATAGGTGTACCTTCCATTAGTAAATCAGATTAAAAGGAAAAAAAAAAGACAATAGCAATCTTGTTTCCAGATAAGCTTGCACTTAAAACGCTGTTCTGAACTAATGTGGGTGTGTTTACTGTTGGATCCTGGTGCCCTGGGTGGGGCCTGGGACCTGGTAGGTGCTCAACTATTGGTTGAAGGAAGGAAGGAAGGAAGGGGGGTGAGGGAGGGAGGAAGGAATGGCTCTTGTTCAAAAACTTTCAGTAGCTTCTCAACGGTACGGGAAAATGCCCTAACTCTAGAATCTGGTATATAGGATCCTGCAATCAGATGCCATGCCTGCTTTCAGAGGCTTTCTGCAGGCCTGCCTGCCCTCCACTAGTGATCGAAATCACCTGGAGGACTTGTTAACACACAGTCATCTGGGGCAGTCACTGCCAGAATTCCTGAATTAATAATAGGTCTGGGGTGGGGTGGAGAATTTGCCTTTCTAACAAGTGCCGGTTGAAAACCAGGCTTTGCCTGTTTCCACAAAGGGCATTGCTTACCCTGTACTCTACAGAGTCAAGGTCCAGCTCCAATGCTACCTTGCCAAAAAACTCAACATGCCAGCAAAACTGCACCTCCCCAGCCCCCTACCCCCCGCCTCCGGCCCTCATGCACCTCCTACTGGCTGCAGCTCCCTGTGTGTGCTTAGCTCTACCTCTCAGACCTTGTAGGTCTAAAGCTTCTGCTTACCTGGACCCACAGCTGCCTGATCTTCCATTGCACTCTTCCATGTTTTGGAATCCCACCCTGTAGGACCAGTGGAAACCCCACTCGGGTAGACACAGGACCATGTCTTCTACTCTATGCTCCCCAACTCAGCATTTACCCCCCTCCCTCTCTGTGTGGAGCTCCTCAAAGACAGGAGCTGGGCTGCTGTCTTTTCATGCACCTCGCAGGACCTTATCCAGTGCAGCCTTATGACCACAGTGAGCTGAAGATGAGCTGTTTGCCTGGTCACATTCAATTCCATTCACTGAGACCTTAATAGAAAACTTAAAGTACCCGGTGCTGCCCTGGGCCCTGGGGGGTTTGCCCTGGGATCAATGTCTATCTTCCAGTGCTCATCAGGCCCACTGCGCCTTCCTTGCAGCCACTAGCCTGGGTCGTGGCTGACCTACACAGACAGCTGGACGTCCTTCCTCGACTACACGACTGGAACATTCCTATCACTTGGAACATAGTTCCAAGTTTTCAACGTGTTGTCTTTGAGACTCGGAAGGGAAGTGTGACTTTCGGTGGTAAGCCACATGATGTAGCTCATCCTGGACACGTGAGAGGCAGATAAAAGGAAATGTTCTGCAGCCTGTTTAAATGTCGGTGATTAAGACACGGGGAATGCACTGAGAATATCCTCACTTCTCAGCTGTGGGCACCTGAAAGGGCAGTGCCCCACGCCACCCGCCTGTCATGTGACAGCTCCAGCTTCAGGTCCTCTCATCCTTGTGATTCCGGGCGTAAGTTACGGAAGCTCAACTCAGACTGCTTAAGCGAAAAGGGAACTTTGTGCTCGCCTTTGCAGCGTGGCTCAGGGCAGCTCGTGGACCTGAAGCAGGAGCTCTAGGAACCCGGATGGAGAGACTGATGCTGGTCCCATAAGTGTCCCAGGACCCTCTCTTTGTCCGCCTGGCTCTCCTTTCTGCTCAGCTTCGCGTGTGGGCCCAAACCTCCTGCTGCAGGCGAGAGACAGGGTACTATGATCAGTCCAGTCTCCGTAACCACCAAGGCCATGTGGAATGGGAGGGGGCCTGTTCCCCAAAGGAGATATAGGTGCCAGGCAGACCCAAACCAGACATCCGCTACAAACGGCTAGTAAATGTCAAGTCTTTATCATGTGCCAGGCGTCGTGCTAAGTGTTTTACATACATGAGCTCATTTGGTCCGTAAGCTGACTGTATGATGCGAGTCCGATATAAGATATTTGCTTGTCTTATTAAATGAAAAGGCGTGACACAAATTATACTTAGGTCCTTTCTTCCCACTCCAGTGCTGGGTTTGGGGCACTCAGAAAATATTATTTGGATGTCAGAATACATTTTCTTTGGAAGTAAACATATGGCTTAGGAAGAAGGCCTGCAAACCATCGGTTAGCTCCGGTTGTCTCCCATATCAGTAACTATGAGGCTAAGATCATAAACGTTGTGTAGCCTCTTATAAATGTTGTTTTATGTTTGCAGTTGTTAATTTGGGATAATTAAGATCTCTCTAGGAAGGCACCATCTCCCTGTGTGTCCACAGTGAAGGGAGCGAAGTCTCCTCAGGGGCTTCCTTCCCTGTCCCATTCAGCCAAGAATACACGTAGCTTTGGGATAGCATTTAAAAGGATAGACAATCCAATTAAGTCAGGATAAGTCATGGGGTTCTCCTTCCAGCCAGAGGATATCTGCCGTCTGGAGATGTTTTCATGGGTCCTGGAGCTCCACCCAGAGAAGGACTCCCCATCTCTGGCTTTATTTCTATGGCCAGCTCTCGCCTGTATTTCCTCTAAGAAGAAACAGCTTTAAAAAACTTGCTTCCAACTTTGCCACTAAGAGAAAATGGATCATAACAGACCCTGATCACCCCCTGACTCGGTGGTCTCATGTCACCCCAGGGGTGTGGCTCCCGGCCTAAGGGAAGCCCCTCCAATGTTCCCCACAGACTGTGCACTTCATGCAGTCACGGACTCTACCTCCTCTGCTTACCATTATATCCCAACTCCCAGCATGGTGGGCAACACACGGTAGGTCTCCAATAAATGTATTTTGAATAAATGAATAATAATCTATTCTCAAGTGATGCCTCAGGTAACTACTGAAATCAGTTGGTGACGATGAGCCAGGGCCACTCTGCTGGGCACTGTAGTTATAAGCAGCAGAGACCATCATTTTTTAGGCCCCGAATAATGACCCAAGTTTGTCACAAACACCTACAATTTTTCTCCTTGCTCAGTCCTGAAGGTTCTACGTCTGGTTGTTATCGGTGTAAATGCAAACACTGTAGGAAAATGTTGCCATAATTCTTCTGTAATATTCCGCAATGCATTCGTTCACTATAAGAGTTCTGACTAGGGACATCACATCTGAGGCAAAGAACATTCAACCGAAGTCAGGCAACCAGAGTTCACCAGCTCAATAGCCGCTCGCAGAAGCCGGTCGTTCCTGAACACTTACTGTGTGTCTGGCACTTTGATGCATGATCTCATTTAATCTTCAAGAAAATCCTACATAGATGGTGCTGTCACCATCTCCATTTCACTTATGAGGAAAGTAGGGTTTCCAGAGCATATGTCCCTCCTTCAATGCCACATAGCCACGTGACGGCTAGTTACCTTAAGGCTCAAACCCATCTGTCTGACTTCAGCGCCAGTGCCCTGCTGCACTGTAAGTTACTTGACCTCCCAAGGCTCAGTTTTGTCTTCCTTCAAATGGTGATAAAAATCATCTCTTCGGGTGAACATTGCTATGTTGATGCATCGCAGAAACTGTAAAGCACCACTCACCCTTTAAATTAGCATTGCTATCGCTCCAATTCAAAGCAGAGTATTAGAAGCCAGCACTAGACCGATAGACGCTTCCCCCCACCTCCCTTCGTCATCTTGCCAATGCTTCAGCCATCAGCAAACTTTCCCGAACACCTAATTTGTGCCACTCTCACGGAAATGAATAAGAGAGGGTCCTTGCCCTGGAGAGGTTCACAATCTTATGAGCATTTCCATGACTTAATGAGGCTCAAGGTTGGGTCTACACTTAGCCCAAGAGTCACCCTTGCCTGATGGTATCTTGTTCCTCTGGAAGTTCTTCTGTGAAGTTTGATCCTGATGGTCAGACCTGTGGGACAAGAGGTTAAGAAGTCAGGCAGGAAGTGGAAATAAAGACCACCCCAGCTTTGAGAGGCACACTCCAGGGAGGAAGGAAACTCTCCACTCTTGCAAAGGATGATCAAACAGAGTGGTTAATGGGTTCAAATAGCCCTTTACTTTCCTGGCCACATGACCTCTGGTAAATTACATAACCTCTATTTAAGGCTCCATTTTGTCACCTCCCTTCCTTAAAGGTGGGGGGATAGGGATGATTTCTGATAACATGTGTAAAGAGTTGAGTTCAGGTCGAGGCACATAGCAAACATTAGCTCATGTACAGTCAAAGGGGGCAGGAGAGTCAATACTGGTCACAGTGTGAGGGGCACATGAGCAAATGCGAGGGGAAATGGTAGCCAGTGCCTGGAAGTAGGGAAGGAGGACAAGAGGAGCACCCCACCCCACCCCACCCCTGCCTCAGTGAATTAGAGCGGGCGTTTGGAACCAAAGCCTCACTTATCCAAGGTAGCCAAGATTTAAAAGGACCAAAATACCAAATAATAAAAACTGAGTGCTTTTCCCAACACTGAAAACTATGTTTGCATGTAAAGGATATCAGCTTTTCGTTATGCTTTCAAATTCATCATCTCGTTAGATCCTCAAAACAACCCCATGAAGCACGCAAGAAGAAAATGCTCATGCCCTTTTTACAGATGGTGAAATTGAGACTCTGATGAAGTCTCTTGAGGTGAAGCCATTTGAATAAGGTCACACCCTTAGGAGTGGCGAAACGGAAATAGCACCTAGTGCTTGGTTCAGGGCTCAACATCATCTTTCCAGGGAAATCTTTGTGGAGAAAACGGAAAAAATACAGATGCCCATCTGGGTTACCTGGAGAAGCCTTAAAACTTCTAATTCTTGGGCACTCCTGAGACCTTGTAAGTAAGAATCGACGGGTGCAGGGTCGATTCCCAGGAAACTCCCCTGGGGGGAGCCGAGGCAGTTAGGCTGGCATGGTGAACGGGCTTCTGGAAGCCAGTAGCAGAGACAGTAATGCTTGGCTTGTGGTTGGAAAAGGGTTTGAAGGCACGTGCCAGCCAGGACAAATGCCACAGCCCACCAGCTGGGGCTCCACCCATCAACCACACTGCCACTCCACTCCCCCCACCTAATCCACCCTCCAACTACAACCAGCCAGAGCTTGCTGCCACCCAACCTCATGTGGTCACAAGCCCACTTAGATCTTCCTGAGCTTTCCCAGGCCATTAGCCTGGCCAACAGCATTATCTGCCATTCCCTGTTCCCTAGCCCCACATGCCTTCTTCAGAACTGCAGAGATTCTCTCTTACCACAGGGCTTTTGCACCTGTCCCTGCTGCCATCTGATGCCCGTGGCTCTCCATCCCACTGCCCCACCCCTTCCTCCACTGCCTCCTTCTGATCTCAGCATTATTTCTTCAGGGAAGTCTTTCTCAACTCCCAGTTGAGGGCAGAGTCCCTTTTTATATCTTCTCTTTCTTCGGTGGTACTCGTCACTGACTGTAATTGTGCACTGAAGGGTGTGGTTATTTTATTTAGGTCTATCTTCCCTCCACACCAGCACTGGGCTTCTGAAGACCAGGGGCCATGTCTCCAGGTCTGCCCTGCTCATCAATATCTCCTTGGTACTCGGCGCTCCATGAACATGTGTGGGATGATGTTGTAGGATATGTGTGACAGGAAAGGCCAGGAGCCTGCTGCCCCCATTCTAGATTCCCGGGAGGCAAGATGTTTTAAAAAGGCCAGTTTGAGGAAGCCGTTTGAACATCAGTGCCCCTGTCAAAGTGCAAAGTCACTAGGTTTTATGGCCAAGTAACATGCACAGCTGACACTCTCTCTCAACTTTGTGCCGCTCATAACCCCGCCCCGACCGTGAGGGACTCTCGCAGTCTTCTTGGTCTCTGTTTTGTTTGAATTTTTATAAGGGGAATTATTTTTATAATCTGTAAAGGCCATAAAGAGAATATTTGAAGTCTGTAAGAACTGGGTAAGACTCTAAGGTGACATTAATTCTATCTCTAAAAATCATAATTTGGAAGGAAGTAGAATGTATCTAACATATGTTTTTTTATGGAAGGTATTTAAGGAAGCACTAGAAATTTAATTGAAGTTTTTCTGGGCATTCTGAAGTTAAGAAAAAGAGATAATGTTATGATTCACATGTCCTCATTACCTTCACACACCTGATGACAGCAGTCAGGGTCGAAGGACCCTGTAGGTCCCACAGGACCAGCCAAGACGGTCTTTGGTTTCATTCAGGATGGAAATGTGAGCCAGCAGAAGGGGAAAGCAGAGTTTATTGAAGATATATATAGATACAGATATAGATAGATAGAGATAGAGATAGAGATAGAGATAGATAGAGATAGAGATAGATAGAGATAGAGGAGATAACAGAGTGTCTCAGAGACTCAGAAAGGAAAGGAGGGAGTGGGGCACCCCTTTGCCTGGGGTGTGGGGTTTTTATTGGTGATTGTGGTCTGGTGCACGTGTCCTCTCAGGCATCCAGGAACTGGTCAGAACAAAGACAGGGTCCTGGTGTCCTTCATAAGTCATCCCTTCCCTGAAGCCAGGGGTCTTGGTGTTGAGATATCTAGAACCAGTGGTCTGGATATCTAGCCAGGGGTCTGTCTTCCCGGCTAATTCCTTAGATATCATCTATTGTGCCAGAATCCTCAAAAGATATCATTACCTCTTTGTCCCTTACAAGGAGGACAGAAGCTGTTCTCATTACAAGGCATGCGTAGAGTGGGGCAGGAGTACCGGGTCCTGGCAAGAGTAGAAGCCAGAAAAGGAGCAAAGGAAAAAATCAGCTTTTTTTCCATGGGATCCTTTCAGTTTCCATCTCACCACAATGTGTTGTTAACTTTAAGGGGCCCAGCAGGGAATTTGTGAGGTGGACCACGAAGACACAAGTAAATTCTCAGAGAAAGGCAACTGCCTGCTGGTCTGATTGATGGCGCCTCCTGGGATAAGTAAATGGAGCCCAAATAGGAGGCTGGTCCTATGTGGTACCAGCTCTCTACCCCTCACCACTTCCTTCCCCGACTCCTGCTTCACCCCGGCACCCCAGTACGGAAAGGAAGGCCAATTGTGGCATAGGATTATTTGGCTTTTCACAGCACTGATGGCTTTTTAAAACCCAAAGACTTAGTGTGTATTTTGGTTTGGCTACTTCAGAGAACTGGTGTCTGAAATGACGGCACTAAGATTTCACTTACCTGAGACTGTGCCTCCCCTCCCCCTGCCAGCACCCTAGATTCTGGCTCACTTCTGGTTTCTCACTGGTGACAATCTCTTTGATTGCTTGGTTATTAGAAAAAGCATCAGAGAGCCGTGAAAGGATCTGTGCTTTCGGTTGGGCAGGAATAGAGCGTTCAATAATAGCATAGGACTCACCGGTCCCAACTCAGTCAGGTGATTCTCAGCTCCTTCAGGCTGGGTGAATCCTGCCACATTCAGGTGATTTTTCTCCCTTTCCCTCTGATGGCCCATATCCAAAGGGATCCTACCTGTGAACCAGTAATTTGAGTAGTTTTAAGTGTTGGGGTGGGAGTGGGGGATGGAAGGAAAAAGTTGTAAGCACAACAAATTTTTGGAGAATCAGAGAAAACGGTACTTCCTGGATTCAAATAGGTGGCCTGGGAGACTGGCAGGCAGATAACAAGAAATGAGGTGGGTCAGTTTACTCTTGGTTATACAAACACGGGCCCAACCCTTATTCTGAAGTGTATGTATCTATCACTTGATAAACATTCTGTTGGATGGATGGGTGGATGGGTGGATGGGTGGGTGGAAAAATGGATCATGAAGCTCTACTGTCAGTGTTCGTTCATTGTGGCAGACACTGTCAGTGCCTTGCCTGTATTCTTTCTGTTCTCACTTCTACACTCAAAGGGCTGCTTATTTCACATACCTGCCACTCTGTCTCTGTGAGCCTTTATCTGGCCGGGGGAGCATATGAGGCCGTTGAGCCAGAAAAGAAGAGTTAATGTCCTGGAAGCAGACCTCAGTCATGGTGGATGGGGACTTGGTGGGTAACTAGCTCATGTGCATATCACTGTGGGGGCCGGGGTGTGTCTACACAGTGGGATTAACCCCTAGTTGCCCTCGGTGATAACTGGTAACACACACTTTAGTGCCTTTCTTTGCCCTTCCACTGTTTCCTGGGATCATCTTCTAAATGAACTATTTGCCCTTGAGTCCGTGTTTTAGGTCATGCTTCTGGAGAACCAAACTAAGACACCCATCTCACTGACTGCTCTGTACGTGTGACCAAACTGTCCCCAGGTGTCACTCTTAACCCTCTGTGTCCTAAAAACAAGAATAAAGTGGTTGTAAGAAAAGCACTCTTGAACCACACCTCGCTAGAATAGTATTGCAGCCTGTCCGAGTGCAAAATCACTAGGTCTGATTGCCCAGTACTGTGCACGGCTGATGGTCCCGGCCTTGGTTATGTCAGTAACCTCCAGCCTGAGCCGGAGGGCCTCCCACAGTCTTCTTTGTCAATGTTTGGTTTGAGTTTTTATGTGGTGCATTATTTAACCCACACCTAATTGGAATAGTAATAAACTCATTCTTGATTAATTCTCTCTGGAAAATCTTATCTTATTAAGTACTTAACAGAAGTTCAGCTTCATTAAGGAAGCCGATCGGATCCTGTTATTTAATGACCAAAAGGAGAACGAATGTCAGACACACAGACCCGTTTTTCTGGTCAACCTCCTTTGACCACAGAGTTTTCCTAACTTGAAGGCAGTCACGTTTGTTAAAAGAACAGCCCTTTTAGCTTTTCTCTGATAATGAAGCATCTAAATTCACTACAGATCCTCAGAATACCTACAACAGTGTCTAGCAACACTTTAAAATAATGGTTTCTCCACCCTAAGTGTGCATTGGAATCAGCTGGGAGCATTTATTTCCAAGGACCCCTGGGTGAAACAGGGTGCTGTCGAAAAAGGCCACCAGATGCTGAATAGGAGCAAGGGAAGATTTTATTCATGGCTGGGGCAAACCTGATCTCCTGATCTTAAGGAGAAAAGTGAAGAGAATGGCCCCGAACAAAGGTAGTAGTGAGCTTATATGGATTTTAGCAAGTCAGAGTAGGTAACCAATTACAATTTACAGCATTTCATGGCAGCCAATTATATTGTGACACACAGACGTTAGTTTTGGTGGGAACCTATCAATTAAAAGGTCTTTGTCCTAAGAGGGTTTAAAATGACCAATCATAGTTAGACACCTAAGACTTCTTACATGTTGGTCTTGCCGAGGCTAGATCTTGGTAGAAGGGGTGGGGGAGCTTTTTGCAACCTAAGTTATCTATTTAGCAAGCAGGCGAGGTTACAGAAGCGAGATAGGGCAGTTAGTAATTTCCAATAACCCTAATAGGGGACTACATAAGCCTTTTATCTCAATTATTCATGAAAGGTGAGTTTAAGCCAAACTTATATACGATAAGCTTTCTGATATCTGATAAGTTGACCTATTTCACTGGGTCCCACTCCAGACCAGTCAATGGCAGTGTCCAGGCAGCTGTAGTTTTAAAGTTCCCCAGCTGGTTCTAACGTGCAGCCAGGGGTGAGGATAAGGGCACTGACTTAAGGGCACAGAGCTTGTAAGAGGCCATGAACACCAGCTGCCCCAGGAGCTGCATCTCTGGACAAAGCAGGAAGAACTAAAAGTGTCATTGGTGGCAGCCCCAGGTGACCCAGCACATGCCATAATAATACGGTCACTGCACGTGTGGCCTGCTCCATGCTTTACTCCACCCTCCACTCACATGTCCCTCCCTGCACTGGAGCCAAGAGGCCTCCAGAAGCCCATCACTAACCCACGCTCTAATGAGAAAACATCCACCACGAAATAACCTTTTGTTCCCAGAGCATAACAAAAAACTGTCTTCCCCAAGGAGATTTCAAATCAAGAATTTTATCTTCTTATTTGAAAGTTTGGGCAGTTGAGCCTCATGCATTTTCATTTCCCTCTCTTCCAATCTGAGTAATTTTTGCTCCTGGCTGAACCTCCAGATATTTTCTCAGCCTTGGTGGATGCGACTGCCTTTATCCCTGGGGTATAATTCTAGAGAAGGAGTTCCTAGAACTAGAAGGAGTCCCTTGTTTAGTTCCTAAGCAAGTCAAAATTGAAAAAGAAAAGAAAAGAAAGAAAATGGAACCCATAAGCTGTGACATCAGTTTATGACTGGCCTCTGTTAAGCCTGGCCCTTAACAACCTTGGGGCCCCAGAGGACTTTTGAAAGGCTGATAATGCTCTCTCATAAAGCTTTAAGAAACCACGTTGAGCATTTGGGACTCTAAGCCAAATGGTAACTTAATTAAGTAGGTCCGTGAACTTTCAAAGATGTTTATATATTTTGGTGTGTACCTCCATTTTTCTGAAGTGACAGTCTCACATTCTCACGTGGGTATGTGACTCCACAAAGTTTTAGAATTAGCAACTTGGCGCCCAAACCCAGAGGTTTGACGTGAAAACTTATGTTGAAACTTCTACATACCCTGGGTCTCCTCCCTCACGCTGTTCTCTTACCTCTGACGTCTTCTTCTACCTCCAACCTTCACCATCTAGGGGCTCTGGAATGTCACCACATGCAAATTCCTGGTCTCAGGAGAGGGGATCTAAGGCTACAGGGCTCCCAGATGCCAAGGGTCAAGGAGACCAAACGATCCAATGCTCCGGGTCCAGCAGTTCTTCAGAATGATCTGGCACGAGCTTTCGGGTGGCCTACAGGGTCCCCAGGAATCACTGTCCAAGACTAACATACCTGCGGGCTAAGGACTGGGTCAGTGAGAGTGGATGACCTTGCTCTCTTCTGCAAGTTCATGTGATTATTTTCTTTCTGTGCATCCTTACAAAGGCATGACAAGGTGGTCATCTGTCACTCCAGGCTTCCCACTACATCGAAGCCGACACCCAATGAGCTGAGGGAGAAAGAATTGCAGCTTCCACCCTGGCATACCTTTTGCTCCCCTCCCCACCTTGGAAAAGCCAAGCCTTTTCAGTAACTCTTCTGTGATGGGGGGGGTGGGTATTAATAATGTCTCCCCCCAAGGGAGGGAATACAGGTCTCTGTAACTAAGTTCCATAAAGGGGAGGAGGACTGTGAGTGCATGGAGGCTTGGAGGGGGCACAGGGAGAGGGAGCCAACCTCTACTGACTGCCTAGAATGTGCCAGGTATGTGTTAGATCCCTCCCCCGTGATATTGCCTGCAGAGCACGCTCTAACAAGGGAGCACAGAGCCACACTGTAGGGTTGGAAAAGTCCCCAACCCCAAGGGACTTACTCCTGAAAGGGCAGACTAAATCTTTCTATTGCCTGTGACAATGACTGCCAATTGTGCCCCAGGATTTCACTCTTTCTTCTATAGCACCACTGTCCAGTAGAATTTTCTGTGACAATGAAAATGTTCTGTATCCACACTGCCCAATACAGTCACCATGAGCCACATGTGGCTATTGAGCACTTGAAATGTGGCTTCATTGACTGAAGAAATGAATTTGGAATATTATTTAGTTTTAATTCATTTAGATTTAAATAGCCACATGTGGCTAGTGGCTGCCAGTATTGAATAGTGAGTTCTAGAGTAGCCCCAAGTTTTAGCTGGGCATGTGGTCACTGAAATAAAGACTATGTTTCACAGCCTCATTTGCAGGCATACGATTAAGTCTTGGCCAATAGATGTGGGGAAAGTGATACAGACAACGTCTAGGTTATGTCATAAAGGGAAGAGGCATGTCCCCTCACCCCCAGTGCCTTCTTGCTGGCCCAACAGGGATGTAGCTGTGCACCATCTGGAACCAAATGATGAAGACAACACCTTAGGGGCAGCAGAGCAACAAGATAAAAGGGACCTGTGTCCCTGAGAATGACACCGGGTAGCAGTTCCCCAATTCCAGCTCAGATATCTACATGTGAGAGCAACTAAAACTCTGTTTCATTTAAGTCACTGTCATTTTGGGTCTCGGACATGAAGCCACATATCCTATCCTAACCGGTATACTGCCCACCTCTCTCTCACAGAGACTATGGGGAACAAATGTCCTAGTTAGGCTTTTGATCATGTGGTTTCAAAGCTTCTGTCGGGTCTTTATACAGCTTAAGGGCAGACCCCCAGAATAAGGGGCCTCTGCTTAGCAAAGCGCTTTGATGAACTGGCAGGTCTGCAAAGGTAAGCCTATGTTTACCCAGGAGAAAGGGATAGAGAGTTAGAGGCCATGCATAAGAAAGAAGTTCGAGTTTGGAGGAAGACTGGCTTCTGGAGAGGGAGAGATGGCCCGGAGAGGGAACAAGGAGAGGCCTGAGAAAATCAAGAAGGGCCTAAGGGGGGGCGCCTGGGTGGCTCAGTCGGTTCCACGGCCGACTTCGGCTCAGGTCACGATCTCGCGGTCCGTGAGTTCGAGCCCCGCGTCGGGCTCTGTGCTGACAGCTCAGAGCCTGGAGCCTGTTTCAGATTCTGTGTCTCCCTCTCTCTCTGCCCCTCCCCTGTTCATGCTCTGTCTCTCTCTGTCTCAAAAATAAATAAACGTTAAAAAAAAAAAAATTAAAAAAAAAAAAAAAAAGAAGAAGGGCCTAAGGGATGACATGGCCAGCAGGGAATTTCCCAAGATGACGACAATTGATATCGTTCCTGTGCCGGGCTGTGACCTTCCAACTACCGTTGCACACCATGGCCTCCTGTTGATGGGGCTTTGGAGAAAATGAAGAAATTAGAACAGTGTCCAGCATGAGACAAGGCAGTGTGATCAGAGCAGTCCTAGGAGCCAAGAAGACACAGGGTTAGCTCGAGTGCGGTGGAAGCAAGAAATCTAAGAGGTGACCATGACCCAAATAAGCACCTTGAGCCTCCCCAGAGACATTGTGAGAAGGAGCATGCTGGCTGCCAGCACTCTGCCACTCTGCTTGAAAGTTAGAGAGAAGTGTCACCCCCATCAGTCTCTATAGCCTGCGACATCCAGGCAGCTGACACTTGGATTTGCACTTCCCTATGGCACCATCTTTCTCCTGGCCCACTCTCAAAGACCTGACAGCCAAGAGGGGAAGAGAAACAAATGTTTCCTTCATGCTTTCTCTGCGCTGGCCTGCATTAAAGGAGATCTGCTCCCCTTAAATCTAGAGTACACGGTCCTAAGGAGAAGTGAGAAAATCTGTCGTTGATCAGAGGGCCAAGATGGAATAGTGAGCCAGGTGGTTGGAGACATAGGGAGCAGGAGCCTGGGAACTCTGGCTTTGAGATGGGCCAGGACCCGTCTCTCAACTGGCTCCTGAGGCAGAGCATGTAACACTTGCACAGAGGTGTTTGCCGTCATTACTGCTAATAGTAACACTTGTGTTCAACATCCGAGTATACTCTGTTTACACTTGCTTAAGTGGTGGAATTTTAGGAACTGCCCCTGGCGCAACAGAAAGGGGTCGGCATTTCTATGGAAACCCTCCTAAGTAGGATCCTACCACAGCGTTAGGTTAAGAAACAGACTGAAGGTTGGGATCCATTGAGGAAAGAACACTTGGGAGTAATAATCACTGATAACCGCCGAGTGCCTTCTATGTGCCAGTATTATGCTAGGCACACTCTGTTCATACATTCTTCACGGCAATTCTGCGATGCAGCTTTTTTTGCATACTAACAGATAGGGAAAGTGAGGCTAAGGAGATCAATAATTCGCACAAAGTCACAGAGCAAGTAAGTGGTCTGGCAGGAATCTGAACCCAGGTCAGCTGCAGTTAGATCCACATTGCCACTGCCATGTTCTGTCTCTTTGTTCCGTAGGTGCTAACACTTGGGCCTTGGGTACACACAACCCTTCAGAACCATCCAGGGCCCTCCCATGAGCACAAAACCTCGTGTAGAGGACTCTACCCTCGGATGGTGAATATCCCAGCTTCAAGCTACACGGCTATGAAGGTACCCCCTAGAAGTTTTTGTTTTTGCTAGTTACATACATCTCTTCATCCACTTAGTTACTAGTCACGTCATAAAAACCATGAAAGCAGAATGTTTCCGATGCCTTTCTGTTACTTGACACTTTTAATAGCTTGGATTCCAGGCGAAGAATTTATTGTGGTTTGAACAATAAATGGTCATTTTCAACCCCAACTTTACTGAACAGTTAGCTCACTCATTTTGTTATTTATTGCCTGCCCAAATAAGGCAGAGCACAGTGTCACTAAATCTTTCATTTAGTAGGAAAATTATATTTCATTTGAATACATACGTGTGGTAGTTCTACTGAGTTAAAACTTACTGAAGCTCATTTTGAAACATAGAGTATCTGAAGGTTGTATGCACAGTACATTTCTCTATGTCCTTTTTTATTTAGGTATAGTTGACTTAAATACTATATCAGCATCAGGTATACAACATAATGATTTGATATTTGTGTATATAGTGAAATGATCACCACAATAAATCTAGTCAACATCCATCACCACACACAGTTACAGTTTTTCTTCTTGTGATGAGACCTTTTCGGATCTACTCTCTTAGCAACTTTCAAGCAAAACGATATAGCTACGGTTGCCATGCTGTACATTACATAATTCCCATATTTTATAACTGGAAGTTTGTACTTTTTGACCCCCTTTACCTATTTTGCCCATCCCTTCCACCCGTGCCTCTGGCAACCACTTCTATGTCCTTTCTTCAGTTAATAAATACCTAGGGTCCAGCTTAACTGCCAGCTTAACTCTTTTATTGCAAACCTATCCAAGTAAAATCGTATGTTCAATAATTCTGGAAGAAGACAAGTTCTTCCATTTTGAGGTAGTATCTTTTACCGTAGAGTTAAGAATTTGAAGTTTATCTGATGTTGACTTGGCATGATCAGAAATACTTTTTTGTATTATGACATTAGTGGGTGTTTTTTTTTAATGTTTTTATTTATTTTTGAGAGAGAGAGACAGAGGAGAGAGACAGCCCTAGTGGGGGAGGGGCAGAGAGACAGGTAGAGAGAGAATCCCAAGTAGGCTCCAGGCTCTGAGCCCAACATGGAGCTTGAACCCACAAGCTATGAGATCGTGACCTGAGCTGAAGTCAGACGCTTGACCAGCTGAGCCCCCCAGGTGCCCTGACATTACTTCTTAAAGGGGAAGCTCCAGGATTATCATCCTGTTATATAAAAAAAACAAAACAAAACAAAACAAAAAAACAAAACTGTATTTCAAATACAAAATGCATTTTCAGTTCTGTATTTTGGTATATATTGAACCCATATTACCCCATTGGTAGAAAGCAAGAGGAGGGTTTTTAGATTTTCTGTTATATTAACAGTTACATCAAATGTGTAAAAGAGAAGATAGACTTGAGCAGCTTGTAACACCACTGAATCTGAGTTTCATTTGGTCAGATTGACAGAGTGATTTGGGAGTTTAACCTCCTCCTAAAGAGGCTCATACATTAGAAGTGTGTCAGTTGTATTGAAAAGGGCCTCAAAAGAGCTTCTCCCTGCGGGATTCAGAACTTGAACAGCATTATCAGCTACTCTCAGCGCGGCTGGTGAAATCTGGCTTCTCAGATAAAACAGGATCCCAAGAAATGACATTTACAAAAGTGTGGGTCGAGCCAGTTTGGAGCAAGACTTCACACATTCACACTGTAGTCCTCGCTGCTGGCAGAGACCAAATTGTGAACATTTTTAGCACGGAGAGCTGGCACTTGGCTCTGACCCCCGTGGTGAGGGCCCATAGAGAACGAGATAAAGGGTTGTACAGTTCGCTCCTCATAACCACGTCCTCTTGACATTGTGAATTTTTGCACGAAATTATCCAGAAGGCATTTCAAAATGCGCTTTACTTCGTAAATCATTCCTGTAAGTGAAAAATATATAGTGATCACTGGCGAGATCGGGGTTTCCTTTTCCAAAGTTTTTGGAGCCAACTTGTAGTTTCTTCCCACCCAGGGAAAAACTGCTAGAACGCTTAGGGGGGGGAAAGTAAAATTTGTTTGTTTTAAATGTGAGTCATGACAAACCTAGGGATTAGAACCTCAGAAAGAGGAAAACTTATCTGAGCAGGGAGAGTAGCCAAAAAATTCGGAGGAAAACTGGGGGTAAAAAATCCTGTTGCTCCAAGACTTTTCAGACCAGTCTTTTAGGTGAAGGTACATCTCCACAAAGCAGAATAAAATGTTATCTGGAAGAGGGGATACATTAGTCCAGCGTGACTGATTTTCGAAGTGTCAGAGTCCCTAAGGTAGAGACTAAGGTTGGGTAAATTTGGAAACTGGGAACTGAGTGGAGAAGGGAAAGGGGATCAAAAGATAGGTTCAGAGTATAAGATGGGGCGGTGCCAAGCATGAAGGGGGCCCTGGTTTGCCAAGGGAACCATGGGGGCCTATGTTTTGGGAATAGGAGGTAGGAGAGAAGCAAAATAATAGCTGGCTGCCTGTCCAGTAAGTCCTCATCGACTATGACACGGGTACACATCTTTTTTTTTTTTTTAACCAGCTTTTCATAAACTGTAACGCGACCCTGGCCTTCAGTCATCACAAAGCCTGCAAACCTAGCTGCACCACACAGCTGCATGACTCTTTCCACAAGTCTATGCACCTCACCTCTGGTTTCACTGGCTCGACCAATCTCGGCCGCTCTGGATTGTTCCCTCCCAAAGTGCTCTGCATACAGGAGCAGCATGGGTCCCTGAAATCCAGAGGCAGAGGTCTGATCACAGCCATCAGCCTGAACCTGCTGTCATGGACTTTTTCCCCATTGCTGCCCTTTAACAGCTAAATAAGCAGGTGGCATTTCCCCTCCTGCCCCACTCTGCCCTCTAAGAGGAGTAGTAGGAGGTGAAAGGGAAAAGGTCAGCATGTCTGAATATCCTCAGCCCACCCAGGAAGCCCTGGGATCATCAAGAACCACCGGGGTTCCCCTAGATAATTTTTCAGCATCCTTCCCTCATGCTCTGCTTTGCACATCACTCAACACGCCCTGCGTCATGGATAATTTACCAGCTCTTTTACCGGTTACATTACTTCACAGGGGGTGGAAGCTTCCAATTGGCCTGTAGCCCTCCAAAGGTTAAAAACAAGCCTATTTTCTACCATGTTGAGCTTTCAGGCTCTAGCCATCACGTTAATATACCTGAGCCCCAAAGGACATCCTTAAAATAGGGGAGCTCCAGATAGCAGCCCTGACACATGGACCTGTTTCTCATCTAAATTAAAAATGTCCAAGTCTATTTTTTCCCCTCTTTCTGGGAAGCTGACCTAAACAAGTAAGGATGTGCTATAAATGTCTTTCAAGACTCAACTTGTAGGTTCTAATTATAATTAAGACAATAATAATATCACTTTGTATTTTCCCTGCGCCTTTCTTGCAAAGCGCCCGGAGCATTCCCAGCTACGTGAGGGCAGGTATTACAAGTTCGTTTGTGTCTACCTGCAGATTCTAATTATACCTTCTTTTGATTCTAGTTCCAAACTCCTCTTCCTTCCCAGAGCCCAAGGCGCAAGGGCGCATCACCCGGGCTAACTTTCCTGGGTGTCTGGCCTGCCCTCCACCCAGTGTTATCTGATGGAGCAGGCTTTCTCCTCTGATGTCTGACCTGGAGGCTGGGCCTGACCCTGGGGCGTTTTTAGAAGCGTGGCCGGCTCTTCCCAGTCCCTTCCTGCTGCCTGAGCCTCTCTCCATCACCGCCCTGGCTCCCCAGACTCCCCGGTGCCAGGGAGTGAGCTCGGCTTCCTGCCTCTGCCGCCAGGAAAGGGCCTTTCCTTTCATGGTGCAGGGATCCTAACCCTGCCCTGCGTGGACTCGATGCCCTCGCTGGCCCAGCTTCAAGGCGGGAATGGGCTTGGGCTTGCTTATGTCCCCGCTGCTTTGTGCCAGTGTGATTGGGGCCAGGTATCACACGGCAGCTTTGTTTTGTCTTCCGGGATCTCTTAGAACTTACAGTGTGGGCTCTTCCCCTGGCCCCGGAAGGAAACCCAGACAAAGCCTCTGACCTTTCTTGCCCCATTTAGCAAAACATAAAGAGTCCTATGGTCATTGAAGTCACAAAAGCAACCTCAATTCAGAAATTAAAATGTCCAGTCTTATGTAATAATGAAAACTCTGAACCAGGTTGAAAACTGAGGCCTCTCCTGGCTCCAGGCTCAGGCCAACTATTGGGGGTGGGCAGTGGGGGGGACCGATGTGATTGATTTTCTTTTCCCATTTCTCCTCTCTTGATTCGTAGACTCCAGTTTCTGACACATTGTCTCCACCCTCACCCCCACCCCAGGTCCCTCCCCTCCTCACCACCACCACCACCACCACCACTGCTGGAGGAGAAGGGGGAACTGGGGAAGGGAACAGGAAAGTTCCAGGCTGGACTTTCTCAGGACTTGGCCAATATGACAGCTCAGTTTTCTTCAGAGAACCCCCACCCCCTTACCGGAATCACTGGGTTCTCTCACCTGTGTGCCCTGGGACAGTGACAAGATCCCAGTGGTTGCTTATCCCTCCTTGGTTCCCTGAAATTCAGTGACGTCTCTGCTTCTCTAAGCTGAAGTCCTTTTACACCCTGCCCTCCAACCCTGCCATCAAGGTGGCTCCATGTTACTGCATTCTTTGTCCTGCGTGCACTCGCCCGGTCCTCTCCCCGGTTCTGCCAGCAAGGCCGCCAGCCGGTCCATTTAGGTTTTCCAGGCTGATCTAAGCCACAGTGACCCCCAAACTGAAGGCAACACACATTAGGTTCTCTATAAGCCCCTCTACTGTGAGGGAAAGGAGGCACATCCTGTTCATCCCATTTGTGTACAAGGATGGGGGGGCCCTCAGCTCAGCGTACCATCAGCTTTCTCCAAGAACCCTTAATGAAAATCTTGCCTCTCAACTCTGTTTTTAGGTTGGATGTAGAGAGGGCATTATGAATAATCTCTTTGTACCTCATTTTGAACATGGTTTTTATTGTTCCTAGTTCTTTGGCTATAACCCAAAACTGTGGGAGAGGGAAGCACAAGCAGAAATCCTAGCTGCTCTCCCTTTGGGACTTTAACATCACACGCTCCCAAGAGCCCTGATCGTTAGAACACAGATTTTCCCCCCACTTCAAGTAGGAGCTTTTATGATGCCATAGTGTTGAGTCTCTGAAGAAAAATAGAATTAGGATTTCTCTGTGTGTGTGTTTCCCTGTGAAAATCAGAATAGCTATACCTTCCTGGCCTCCACCAAAATTAGACTTTTCCAACGAGGGCAAGAGAGCCATGGTATTTGAGTTCACATTATGAATGCATCTTGTGAGTACCTGGTACCCAGAAGGAGTTTATCCCACACAATCTCAATCTACTTCCCTAATTAAGACAACCATGGTACATTTTGGATTGCCTCCCCTTTCTATTAGTATCATCTGGGTGTCTAAAAGTACACTTTGGAGAAGCATCTAGACACTTTGGAAAATGATGGTCAGACACAGTTTTACCTAATGTTTCACCTTATAAAGGTAACTGCTTGATAAAACACCTACTAAAATTCAGTACCAGAAAATATTTCTATCCACACTCAAACTTGTGTGCTTTTTTTATTTGCCAATGAGAGCTACATAACTGGATGTATTTCTCACTCTGCTCTGCCTCCCAGGAAGCTCAGCACAAAAGTGAATGCTCCATTGCCCAAGCCAGTGTGTCTATCTTATTCCACTTTTAATTGTTTCCATTATTTCTCTTTCTTGAAAAGTTTTGCTATATTTTTGGGTATATTTTAACATCATAAACCACCTCCAATCCTTTTTTTTTTAATGTCATCAGGATATAAATCCTAAATAAATATGAATAAAACTCGCATTTATTCATGCCTTCAAAAATATTTGCTGCTTACCTCCTACTTGCCCAGCCCTTTGCAAGTTTCTCCCCAGAGGTATCACTAGCTGCCTTCCCTCTCCTTGGGAGTTTAGTCACATTGTAGACAGAGAAACAATGGTGAGCAAACCAATCTTCCCCGCCCCCCTCACAGAACTCACAGGGTACTGGGTTTACATGCAGGAGGAGGGGCACTAAGAACTCAGGGCACCGAAGAAGACCCTGAGAAGGAAAGTCAGGAGATGATGGGGTTATGGAAGCCAAGGGGAAGTGAGCGTTACTGAAGAAAATCGTCCCCTGCTACAAGAAGACCAAGTAAGACAAGAAGTGAGGTGTGCCCACCTAGCAACAAGAAGGTCATTAGCTACTCTTCCCAGAGCAGTTTCACTGGAATATTGGAAGGGAGATGAAGAAGGAGAGACAGCAAGTGTAGACAACTCCTTCCAGAAGTTTGGCTGTGGCAGAGAGAAATGGGCTGCTGGAGGAGGACATGATGGTTGTGCTAAGAGGGGACTCAAGGCTGCAAGGGAAGGCCACCTGGGTAACTTCAAATGATTATCTGAATTTCTGTTGACTTCCAAATCTCCTTGTGCTTAGGGTGAATGCTAATCTCCCAGAAAAGAGAGGGGTTCTGGGATGGCTGGGCTAGGAGACAAGGAGACGAGGAAGGGTACAAGAACTTGAACTGATCAGTGATTGGTTTTCTTCTCTTAAATATCACTGTGGCTGTGGCTGATATCTTCTCAGAGCACCCAGCATCCCAGGAGCACCTAAGGGCTCTATTCTCGACTCCAATGTCTGGCGCACTTGGCTGCCAGTCCACAGCTGGCCTCCAGCCCAGCTTGACTTAAGAACACCAGAGTTTCCAAAATCTGCACGATCAATTCCTCCACATAGCAGAGGAAGAAGGTTGCCAACAAGCCCCACGAAGATGGGAAATACATTCACATTCTATTTTTCCAGCCCTGGGTTCAGGTCCTCTTTGGATCTCTGCTGGTTGCTTTTCTTGTTGACCCTGCATTAGCTTGATTCATCTTAAAGATGGTTTTAATGACTTATGAAAGCAATCTGCAGTGTTGTTTTAATGTTGGGAGTCTAAAAAAGGAGCCAGATAGCTTTAAGGCAAATAGAAGGGCCACATGCAGCTTTTCCAAATCTGCTTTCCCAATTGTTGAAGGAAAGTGGTAACTTTCTCCAAAACCATTGTGACTCAATATATAATTACACGATATTCTGCCTGCTCTTTCTTCTTCATCATGCACTCAACTTGTATATCATGTAAACATTCAGTCAACTCTCTCCTATTTTATAATGAGATTTTTGCATTGCTTGCATGTCTTTCTTTGTGTTGGCTTCTGGGAGGCTCATATTTGGGCTTTCTTTTCACATACAGCAAACTTCTTGAACTTTTTGGTTGGCATATTTCTTTATCCACTTTCTTTGACTCTTTTTTTTTTTCAATTTTGCCCATATTTTATTTATTTCCTATACATGACATTTTTGGAAGCTGCTTCATATTTTTTTTTAAATGAGGTAGGGAATAAATAAAATCAATAACCAATTTTACAATCTTCTGTTTTATGAATCCATTCTGCTTTCAGCTTATTCTCATTTGTGGTGTAGGAGGGATTCTCCACCTATTTTCAAAGATAAACTCCTTGCCATTTCACCAAAGACTTCAGGTAGGGGTGTGTGTGTGTGTGTGTGTGTGTGTAACACAACACAGCTGAATTGTTGAGAATGTGAACTTTGGAGAAAGACTGCCTGGGTTCAAATCCCAAATCCATTATTGACTAGCTGGGTGACGTAAGCAAGTTTTTTAATTCTGTGTACTTCAGCTTTAATTATGAGAATAATGCTTACTTCCTAGTGTGATCGTAAGGATGAAATGCTAATACGATCATACACGGGAAGTGCTTAGAACAGGTGCTCAATTACCGTTAATGGTCATCGCTGTTGTGGGGCAGGCAGGTAATGCTGAAAATCGAGGCTCTCTACAGAGAGAGAAGAGGAGATGGTACCACTAGTTGTCCTCTCTCTTCTTGGGACATTATCCAGACTGTAGAGAAGAAAGACAGGGCTGGGCCTGCTGAGTGGCTTAGAAACACCCCCCTCTGCCCAGTAGGTCCGTTTCCTGGTGGAGACTCTCGCTTGACAAGGTCTCACCCTAATTTCCCTGCTTTATTGGTTGGACCAAAAAACTTCAGAGGGAGCTGTGTCTCTTCTTCAGTTTAATCCATCTCTCAAGCTTTTAATTCCAATGGCTTAGACTTTCAGTTTGGTTCCTTGTTATTATTAGTCAGGGAGTCCATTTTTATTTTTACAAAGCGACATGTGCTCATTGTTAAAGGAGACAAATGGTCCTATAAGGGAATCTTCTGTTCTCCTCCCCAGAGAAATCAGTTTCAGCTCTATCAGTTGATTATTTGGGATTTACTGCTCTCTCTCTAAATAACATGTTCGTATTGTTGTTTCTTGCCTGCTTATTAGTTTGGGCGACTGGCATTATATTGCAATCCTGCTATGGAAAATAAGGTCTGAGTTTGCTTCCAGTCATGCCTCCCCACATTCACCCAGTCTCCCCACATTCCATCCTTCCATAGGTTATTCTCTGAGTTGATTAGATCACTACTCAGTGTTTACATTGTTGTGATCACATAAACACCTTTGATTGCTGGGCCATGTAAGACTATTTTTCCTTTCCTGTAACAGTTTTGTTTCCCATGGAATCAATACTTGTTTTTCTCAACTGCTTATTTTTTTTATGAATTTACTGCTCATTTAATCCCAACCCTCTGATGGTTGTTTAAAACTTCTCTTAGCCTGTTCAAATATATCAGTATCTCCTCAACCTTGTCTTTTTCTTATTAAGAAAATTAAGAAAGGTTCTTTATATGTCCAAAATATTAATCTTTTGCTAGTTATGTTTGTTGCCATTATCTTCTCTCATTTTTTACTTTGTTTTTTCACTCTTTTAGTGGCATGTTATGATGAACCAAAGTTTTACTTTATTTTACATACTCAAATTATAGTTTCTTTTATATTTTTGCACATCTGTTTGTGAAAATTTTCCTCATTCAGTGGTCATAAGAACATCCTACATTTTTTCTAAAAATGCTTAAGTTGTGTCTTTTTAACACTTAAATATTTAATCTATTTAGAATTGATTTCTGTGTGTGGTATGATGTAGGAACTCAATTTCTCCACCCCCCATCTTTTCTTTTAATGATTAACCAATTATCCCAGCTCCATTAAATTTTTTTTTTTTTTACTTTTTTAATGTTTATTCCTTGTTGAGAGACAGAGAGAGACAGAGTGCGAGCAGGGAGGGGGCAGAGAGAAAGGGAGACACAGTATCTTAAGCAGGCTCCAGGCTCTGAGCTGTCAGCACAGAATCTGACATGGGGCCTGAACCCATGAACTCTAAGATCATGACCTGAGACAAAGTCAGATGCTTAACTGACTGAACCACCGAGGTGGCGGCCACCAGCCCCCCACCTGCCACCACCCCAGCTCCATTTTTGATTACCCCATTCCCTTATTGGTTGATATATAATGCTTGCTGTATTATGAATCAAGTTTTTCTCATACAATGAATTCATTTCTAAGCTCTCTTCCATTCCATGGGAGTGGTCTCTTTGCCTACCACCCCCCACCCCCCATCAATTCTCCCCTCCACCATGTCTTAATTGCTAGGATTTTACAGTAAACTCTGATATCGGTAGGCAAGTTCTCTCCCTCCTTCTTCTACTTCTCCCTCTTCAGGATTTGGTCTCCTTTTTCTGGCCCTTTGCCTTTCCATATGCATTTTATAAGCAGTTGGGGTTTTTCTGCAGAATATCCACAAAATATTTCCAGTGATTGAAACTACAGATAAACTTGGGGCAAATTGATCTTCATGTTACTAGGTCTTCATACCCTTGAACATAACTTATTTTTCATTTGGAGGACTTTTATTTTATTTTTTTAAGATTATTTATTTTTGACAGAGAGAGAGAGCACACATGTGCAAGTAGGGTAGGAACAGAGAGAGAGAGAGAGAGAGAGACAGAGGATCCAAAGGAGGTTCCGCCCTGACAGCAGAGAGCCCAATGTGGGGCTCAAACTCACAAACTGTGAGATCATGACCCAAGCTGAAGTCCCATGCTTAACTGACTGAGCCACCCAGGCACCCCTCATTTGGGGGTCTTTTAAATCTCTTTCAATGAGCTCTTTTTCCTTTTTTACTATTTTTTTTAATCGAGGTATAGTGAACATACATTATAATAATTTCAAGCGTACAATATAGTGATTCAACAATTCTATACATGACTCAGTACTCATTATGGTAAGTATGCAACGAAATCATATTTTACATCAAGGCTGAGACAAGTTTTTTTTTCCTTAAGTTTAGTTATTTTGAGAGAAAGAGGAGGGGGGAGGGGGCAGAGATAGAGGAACAGAGAGAATCCCAAGTAGGCTTTTCACTGTCAGTGCAGAGCCCAATGTGGTACTCAAACTCACAAACTGTGAGGTCATGATCTGAGCCGAAGTCAGACACTTAAACAAGTGAGCCACCCAGGCGCCCCAAGACCCAGACAAGTTTTTAACACTAGGATCATAGCCTGGGTTTCTACATTCTGTAGATAATATGAGTTCAGATCTCACCTTATGCACAGTACAACTCCTATTCACCTCTGGCTTTGATTTTTCTTTTTGCTTCTGTAACTTGGCAATTTTCTTTTCTTGATTTCATGCTAAGTCATATACTAAGAACATTTTGCTTATATTTTATCTAGAAGTTCTTAAGCATTCAGAGTGAGTGAAGGACTTCCACTTGTGTGTTTATCATCTTTAGCTGAAGTCCTCCTGATAACCCTGTAAAACATCTCTCTTGGCTTCACAAATGAATCAGAGGTTGGAAAACCTGTGATAGAGAACACAGTGTAGCTTTCTGTCATCAGCCGTGTCTGTCTGGGCCCATTCCCATCCTTCTCCTTTTGGGCTTCCTAACTTATTTGGATTGTCAACAAAGGCACATCTACTTCTTCAACACTCTGATGACTTTTAAGAAGCACTCAATAATAGCAGAAATAAACCTATTAAGAGGTGACCGCTAAGTTTGCAAATATTTATTAGTTATTTCTTTCATGGATGAAAAAATTAGAAACACATGTGGTAGCAGCCAATAACAAAGCTTTTCTGGACTGCAGACTACAGGTCTTCATCCTTTCCTCTCCTTTCCTCCTCGAAGTAAACAAAAACGCCCGTTAACCCCAGAGGCTATCAGACAAATGTCCATCGTGCTGACCTTGCTTGACGCCTTTTAGAAAAGCTGCATACCCTTAGAAGTAATTTGCAGAGCCGTGATTTCTCAGCCAGCAACTACAACGTCAGTGTTCAGCAAGCTCCTGCTAAGAAAACAGAAGATTTAACCACACTAGTAGGAAAGTCAGATGTTTTACATATAGACCACGACATTGTGCTGCTGGCTGCCTTCTGCAGAAAGATCCCAGGCAAACATATTTCCTCTCTTGAGAGGATCAGACGCCTACAGAACCACTCTCTCCCCAGCACACAGTGTAGTCAAGCGAAAACAACTCACAGATGAGGTAGGAAATGTCTCTGACAGAGAAGGGTAAGTGGAGGGTATTTCACAGAGATTAGTAGTGAAGTTAAGCATGGTGCTGCCTTTTTTTTTTAACGTTTATTTATTTTTGAGAGAGAGAGAGAGAGAGAGAGAGAGACAGAGCATGAGCAGGGGAGGGGCAGAGAGAGAGGGAGACACAGAATCTGAAACAGGCTCCAGGCTCTGAGGCTGTCAGCACAGAGCCCGACATGGGGCCCGAACTCTGGAACTGTGAGATCATAACCTGAGCTGAAGTCAGATGCTTATCCAACTGAGCCACCCCGGCACCCTTAGCATGGCGCTGTCTGGGAGGGAGCAGAAAACAAAGAGAAGACGGAGCTCTATTTCACAATGGGCCTGAGCTCATTTCTGCTCTGCGGCTGTAGGTCTCTGTTTGGCACCAGACTGAATGGGATTCTGAGTGTTCATGACTCTCAAAATAAAATATGACCAAAGAGTCCTAAATTCCTATGATAAGATGATATATACTGTTATTATTATTCAAAAGTAATAAGGATAATGCAGTAAAAGAGGAATTAAAAAAGAAATGGCCCCCCTTGGAAGATGATTACTTGGTGCCTGGAGAAGTAGAGGCTGAAGCAGCCCTGTCTGGCCCTCCTCCCTTCCAGGAAAAGAAGACAGTCCTTAAGCCTGACAACAGAATCATGGTTTGGACTCCAGGAGTCCAGGTAATGGAGTTTCAGCTTCTTTGCAGTCACTAGAGATATGTCTCGTTCTCAGAGGAAAATAGTGAGGTGGTAAACTGGAGGGCCAGGAAGGTGGGGGGACCTGGGTGCTAGGAACTGGGGTTCTAGCTCCTGTAAACACTGTGGACCTAAGCAAGGAGTGAAAGCAGTAGAGCGCCCCGCCCCCTGAGTGCTTGGACAATGAGCACATCAGCAACTGACGGTGTGGGCCGGAGGCCAGAGAGCCTCCTCGAAAGTTCTGCTTTATGTAAGTTTCCTCGGACCTTCTCATATCTTGAGGGGACTATTTCCAGTAATGAATAAGATGTAGATGGTAAAGGCTCAGGGTAAGATGTCATTTGATTTAGAAAGTATTTGGGTAATTTTTTTTTTTTTTTTTTGTACTCAAGTGTGGTGTTTACAAATACATACCTGCCACAAAAGCCACTTTTTTCCTCAGCACTTGTATGTCAGGCATGGAGCTAAGGACTTACATGCTTAATTCTTACAAAAATCATTTCAATGTATGTATTACTGTTGCTGTAGACATAGCTTTGATGGGGACCAATGGCTGACATCCTATACCCTAGAGCAAGCATATTTTAAACCATTCAAACAGTGTTTGGATTTTGTTATGCAAGTAATGTAACATATGGAATGTAAGTCACATTTCTACTTGCTCCTTGAGTGTGCAAAAATTGCAAGCTTTCCATTGACATAAAACATAAAAATGAAAACCAATGCATACTGTCCTAACAGAGGCTGAAGAGGCATCAGCAGGGTCCTGGGTTTGGGAAAGACTGACTGACTCGAAGGAAGTGAACATTTAGAACCATGGGCAAAGGGCTGACCATGCAAGGGCAGCCCCCAACCAAAACAAAATACTTCAGGCCTGCTACCTCTAGGATTATCCCCACTTCACAGATGAGGAAAATGAGGCAAGAGTGTTTGAGCAGCTGCCTAAGGTCACACTCCTGATAATAAAAGAGACAGAAATTGAACTCAAAGTCATCTGATTTCAAAGTCTATGAAATTTTACAGTTTGAGCCAATCCTTCCCCTCTCTCCCCTTCCCTTGATGTTTTGAAGATTCTCCATCAGGGAAAGGAACTGAATTTAAAAAAAAAATTATGGGGGCGCCTGGGTGGCTTGGTCAGTTAACCGTCCGACTTCGGCTCAGGTCATGATCTCACGGTCTGTGAGTTCGAGCCCCGCGTCGGGCTCTGTGCTGACAGCTCAGAGCCTGGAGCCTGCTTCCAATTCTGTGTCTCCCTCTCTCTCTGACCCTCCCCCATTCATGCTCTGTTTCTCTCTGTTCAAAAATAAATAAACGTTAAAAAAAAAATTTTTTTTTAATTATGTTTATTTATTTTTGGGGAGAGAGAGAGAGAGAGAGAGCCAGGGAGGGGCAGAGAGAGAGAGAGAGAGAGGGAGAGAGAAATCCCAAGCAGGCTCCCAGCCATCAGAGCAGAGCCCGACTTGGGGCTTGAACTCACAAACTGTGAGATCATGACCTGAGCAGAAACCAAGAGTCATTCACTTAACTGACTGAGACACCCAGGCGCCCCAGGAGCGGCATTTGGACCTCTGCAATGACATTCCAGATTTGAAGCAAGAGAAACAGCCCTAGAAGCTGCACTGATATCCCTAGTGTTTTCATTTCTTCTCTCTTTGGTCCTTTTTTAAGCACAGAGCACTCGAAGCAAGGTGGTGTTAGAGGCACACGAAGCCACATCGTTTCAGCTTATTGCTTCCAAAATGCATTTTCAGAGCCGCTTCCATTCCCCCTCGCCCCAACCAGCCAGACGTCCTCCCGCCCACCCACCATGTGCTGGCCATGTGCAGCCAAGCCGCCTGTCCCTAGCACCTCTGCGGGGTGGCAACAGCTCGGTCCTATCAGAGATTAGCTGCAGAAACCCCACTGTTCATCAGCACCCCTGCATCTAGAGCTAGAAATAGCCCAGCAGTTTCCATGTACCATAAAGAATAGAATAGGGATGGATGTGGGTAACTTTTTTTTCAAGCTATTTGGTACTTGATTGTTTTTGTATTGGGCTGTGTACACGACTTCTTTCCAGAGTCAATAGAACCCATCCACATTTGGGGAAAGGAAGCCTTATACTGCCGGCCAATACAAAGACCTGGGCAGGCAGGTCAGCAGCCCCGTTTTCTACTGTCCCTTCTCCCTTCATCTTCAGGGAAGCTGGGGGGGCCTTTTCCTTTTTCTAACAGCTTTGGTCTTAAATGTCTTCTAAAAATCTCTTCTGCTGTTACTAGGAGACAGGCCTTATCACTCTGGGAACTGAATGTGCCAGGGCAGGATACAGGGATGTGGGCAGGTGAGGGTGGCAATCAATGGTTCATAGAGTAAGGCCATCAGAGTGAGCAATACTCCTCCTCACTGACTTCTGATTGACTGCTAAGCGCAGGTTCCCTCCATCACTCCCTCTTTACTTCGTTGGTCTTCCTAAGAGCCTGAGGACTCCTCACTGGGAGAGAACCCCGGCCGCCTCTGGTCCTTAGGGCTCCTTTGGCACAGCCTTTTGCCCAGGTCCATATCCAGGGAAATGATCCTGGCTAGATTTCAGCCTCCATTTACTCCCTTAGTTGGATGCCCATGCACAGGGTACGACCTGTACAGCTGTGCATGGAGTCCCTTGTCCTTACTGCCCACCTCCTCCTGCCAGTGTAGAGATGGTCATTTCTCACGTCCTCTTCTGCTTTTCAGAGTCAATTTGCTCAAGGTCAGTGAATCAGCTGCATTTTATGTACTTTGTCCTGAGCAGTTTTAATCTGAGAGATACCAGGAAAGGAAGATTCCCTAGACTCCAAGGGTATATGTTATAGGGAGGATTCGTAGATACCAGGTTCTGTTAGCTTAGGCACCTGTCAGAGTCTGCAATTTTCAAACACCGTGGGACATTAGTCACCCAGCTTTCAAAATGTATTATTGCCTGGATCTTCTACAAAGAGATCCTTTTATGGGGCGGGATATAATAAGGGTTAAGTAAAAACAGAAGAAAGACAACTCTAAGTCTTGAACAAACTGAAAGCCCTTTGTTCATGATTTGTTCACCAAATATGTATTAAGTGCTTATTGTGTGCCAGGTGATAGGATATGAGAATGAACAAAAAGAGACATGAGACATTAAAAAAACTGACATAGCAGGGGAGAGAGAGATTAAACAAAGAAACCCACAACAACATAATCACAAGCTGTAAAAGTTCTATGAATGAACAGTACTCACTGCCCTTTGAGGACATAGAGTATGTTTTATTTGTTCTGGTATCACCAATGCCTGTTACTCAGTAGGTGCTAAATAAATATTTGTAGAATCGATGGATGGATGGATGGATGGATGAATAACTACATGAAAGAAAGAATAATTGCATAGCATAAGAACCACCTAAATGCACATCATTGAGATATTGTGAAGACGGAGAGCTGTTATTTCTGGGTGATTTTCTTACCTTGATTAAACTTGCATTGCAATCTCAGATTATCAAATCTCTCTGCAGATCAGCTATAAACTGGCATGGTCCAGAATCCCAGGCATGTAGCATCTCCTCACAGGACCTTGTTTGCTACTCCGAAATTCTTGGACTGAATGTGGGTTTCTGGAAACCAAGTAATGTAAATAGCCCTTCAGTAGGAAGAGGCAAAACCTGCAGGTACGGTGTGATTTCTACCACATTCTCTTTGTAGCTTTCTTTAGGTTTTCTTCCGGGTTTATGGCATTGTGGTCATCTCTGAAGTTCTGATTTCCTACTTGCCTCGGTTGAGACTCTTTGGTTATAAGATACTGAAATACATTTAACGAAACTAAAAAAGGGGGAATCATAAAGAAAGAGGGAAGAATCTCATAGGAACCAGTTTAGAAAGTAGAGCTTATCTCTCTATCCCTTTCCCTTTCCCTTCCTCTCCCTCTCCACCCCCTCCCATACCCCTCACCTAGAAACCATAATGCCCAACATCTCTTCTTTGCCCTGCTTATCTTCCCCATTCTCTCTGCAGACTGACTTTCTCTGCAAGGCTATTGTTAGGATTACACTGAATGTATAGATCAAGTTGGGAAGAAGTAATCTCTTGACAATATAATTTTCCTATCCATAAATATGGAATATCTTCCCATTTATTTAGTCCTTTGATTTCATTTATCAGGTTTTGTATTCAGATCTTGTATGTATCTTGTTAGTATTTTATTTGGGGGGGGGTACTAATGTCAATGGCATTATGATTTTAATTTCAAATTCTACTTGTTCCTTGTGGGCATTTAGGAAGCAACTGGCTTTTGTACATAAACCCTAATCCTTCAACATTGCCATAATCACTAATTCTGGGGACTTTTGGACAGTTCTTTTGTATTTTCTACATAGATGGTCATCCCAATCTGTGTACCTTCTGATTAATTAATTAATTAATTAAGTCTTATTGTATTTGCAAGGCATTCCAGTACTATATTGAAAAGGAGACATGAGGTGTGCCTGGGTGGCTCAGTTGGTTAAACATCCAACTTCAGCTCAGGTCATGATCTCGTGGTCCATGGATTCAAGCCCCACATTGGGCTCTGTGCTGATGGCTCAGAGCCTGGAGCCTGCTTCGGATTCTGTGTCCCCCTCTCTCTGCCCCTCCCTTGGTCACGCTCTGTCTCTCTCTCTCAAAAATAAATAAACATTAATTTTTTAAAAAAAAAAGAAAAGGAGATGTGAGAGGGGACATCCTTGTACTTAATTTTAGTGGAGAATATTCGAGTTTCCTACCATTAAGTATGATGTTAATTGTAAGTTTTTTATAGATAGTCTTTATCAAGTTTAAGAAGCTGTAGATTTTTTATGACACATCACTTTTTTTTGTCTCTGTAATTGCAGTTGTTTCTTTTGGCATCTTCCCTTAGGCTGTTCTCCCTGGGTCAAGTGCAGAGAAGCCAGGTCTCATCCATTCTTGGCACTCAAAGGCCCACTGATGTGCCTTAGGAGCACACCCCACAGGTCAGAAGCTCTGGAGTTCCCTGCTGAATCATGAAGTCCTTTGGGACCATCCCTTCTTCTTCATGGCTGCCAGTCACCTCCTCCCAGAACACCTTATTGTGAAGAGGGTCCATTGGGAAGGTGTCTTCTTGCTGTTGTCCTCTAGTGGCTGGACAAGATGGGGATGGCCTCCTGGAGCTAAGACAAAGGGAGACACTCCAACTGCCCAGGATGTGGGAGGCAACTGAATGGGGTGCAGGAGTTCCTCCCAGATCCCTAGACCCTGTGAAGAGCATATGGATTAGAAGATGCACAACTTGAATCTAAAGGATTTTTTTGAACAGTCTTCTGGATGTTGAGTCTGTGACTGGTGAGCTAAAATAAACCATGCTACCTATGTCTTCCTCTAATAATCAGTAGATGTGCCCCCATTTCCCTAGGCAATGTTTGATCACTGTTTCCCACACCAGAATGTAAAGTTCCCCAAGGGTAGTGACTGTGTCTGTTTTGGTTCACATGGCAGTCTCTGCCCAGCCCAGTGCTTGGCACATTGGAGGCCCATGGTAAATACTTGCAAAAGGTCTATATACCTGACCAGGAAGATGGGAGGCTAAGTGGACAGCCAGCATTGGACGATGGGGGAAAGGCTGAAGATGAGAGCGTGTGTAGAGCCAAAAGTCAAGTCAGGGCATGGGAGAATGTGGAATAGGGTCAGGACCAGAGAAGAGGGGCCAACACTTAGTAAAACATGGAGGAGACCCTAGGCAGTTCTGGGGAAGCAAAGAGCAAATGCAGAGGGCCAGACAATGACAGCAATGAAAGTAGGACTAGCAGGCCGAGCGAGCAAGTTGGAGGGGTCAGCAACCCTGGGACTGCTGCCCAAAGCAGGTGTCTACTTGCCTGGGTGAGCAGGGCAGACTGCATTTAATGGTCAGAGGTTAAAGAGTAGGTAGAATGTGATTAAGCAGTGGTTTTCAATTCTGGCTGCACATTTGAATCACTGGGGGTAATTTTTTAAAATATAAAGGTACCAGGTTCCATGTCCAGAAATTCTGATTTTGTTTTCATCCTGAAGGCAAGGAGAGGCTACTGAAGGTTTTAAGGATGTGTGTGTGTGTGTGTGTGTGCACGCACACACGCATGTGTGCTGATGTTTATTTGGATAACAGATTGCAGAGACCGGTTAGCAGGGTATTGGGCATATGACTCAAGAATAGGTATTTTGCAAAAGTATCCCATGCATTTAAAATATGCATTTGGGTTGGGGAACCACTGTTCTAAAACAATAGTCTTTGGTCTTGGGTGCACATTGTATTCATCTGGGGGGCTTTAAAAACTTTTGATGCCTAGACCTCACTCCCAGGGATTCTGATTTAATTCTGTGCAGAGAGATTTTTCAAAACGCCTCCAGATGTTTACAGTGTGTGGCCAGGGTTGAAAACCACTGTGTCTCACTGTTGTGAGACTTGCCACTCAGTGTGGTCCAAAGACCAGCAGTATAGACATCATCTATGAACTTGTTGGAAATGCAGAATCTCAAGTTCTACCCCAGATCTACTGATTCAGATTCTGTACTGTAAACAGATTCCCTGAGTGATTAGCATGTATAGTAAAGTTTGAGAAGCATTGGTCTAGAGCAGTAATTCTCAAAGTGTGTTCCTTAGAGCAGCAACAGCATCACTTAGGAACTTATTAGAAATGCAAATTCATGGGCCACTGAATCAGAAACTCTGGGAGATGAAGTTTAGGATTTCATTTTAACAGGCCATCCATTATGGTTTCAGAACAATAATTATAAAGGGAGAAGGCAACAACTTCAGATTGCAAATCCACCAGGGAATCTGGCCAGCTGAGTATTTGAGAGATTTGGGGGTTAACTCACTTTTCTAACCTCTTCATGCAGCTTTGGCTTTCAAAAGACTTGGAATAAATAAATAACAGTTTCTCCTCTGTGAGAGCCACCTTCCTCCCATCTTGGGACACATCCGGTTGGAGTGATGGCTTGACATTTTTCTCACGATCTCTCTGATCCCCCTCTCAGGATATCTGCCAGAGGCTACGCCAACTCCTGCCCAAAGGCTGACTTCCCAATGACTTTCATATTAAATAAAGAAAAGATGGGGCAGAGAAAGCAGCTGCGGGGCCTCAAAGGCACAACCCAAGAAGAACTAAGGAAACAAACACTATCTGCTCACAGGAAGTGAGTTTCCTCTTTATGGCTCAGGTGCACAGAGTGAGACCTATGGCAGAGGGAGAGGTTACTGCAGTTGACCTAAAGAAGGAGAATTCTCCCTACAGGTGCATTTCTCTGGCTGCACCCTCTCTGTAACAATGTGTAGCCATAGGTATGATTTGTCCCAAGGTATCCAGCTCCTCTCCTCCATCTTGTGACTAAGCCAGGCTTTGGTCAGGCAGCAAGCTGTAGAAAACATGCATATTTTGGCACTGGAATAAGGAGCTAACATTTCACAATAATGGGATCAAGGGTGGGCCTTCCCTCTCTTTGTGGATTTTTAAGCAATGTGCAGAAGGTCTATAAATGTGCTTCAGGGACAGGCCAGAGGGCTGAGGCTTGAGTGTTCAATATAATACAAGAAGAAGTTTTGTGTCCTCATCATTCGCCTCCCCTAGTGGGAAGGGGAAGGGTCTTTTGGTGAGGCAAAGACATACTTTGCTAGTTTAAGAATGGGGTCAAATTGGGGCGCCTGGGTGGCTCAGTCATTTGGGTGTCTGACTTCAGCTCAGGTCATGAACTTGCGGTTCATGAGTTTGTGCTCTGCATCGGACTCTGTGCTGACAGCTCAGAGCCTGGAGCCTGCTTCAGATTCTATGTCTCCCTCTCTCTCTGTTCCACCCCCGCTGTCTCTCTCTCTCAAAAATAAAGACTAAGGGGCCCCTGGGTGGCTCAGTTGGTTAAGCGTCCGACTTCAGCTCAGGTCATGATCTCACTGTCCGTGAGTTCGAGCCTCGTGTCAGGCTCTGTGCTGACTGCTCAGAGCCTGGAGCCTGTTTCAGATTCTGTGTCTCCCTCTTTCTCTGACCCTCCCCCGTTCATGCTCTGTCTCTCTCTGTCTCAAAAATAAATAGACATTAAAAAAATTAAAAAATAAAGATTAAAACTTTTTTTTTAAAGAATGGGGTCATTTTAAAGAATGGGGTCATTTTTTTTAAAGAATGGGGTTGTATGTTTCTGTGATGGAATGACTGAGATATTATTTTGAGGTTTAGTCTTGCTAGTTTTTTCCTCCCCTATTCCAAGGAGGTAGCTGGGCCCTTTGAGGTTCCTTCCAGGAGAAAAATTGTCCCAAACTTGGAAATAGGCAAGAGAGAGTAAGATTTAAGTGTTGTTTTAGGGCACTGCTGGACCTATTTACTAGGCCTATTTTACAACTCTGTAGGGATAAGGTGAACTTACAGATTTTTGTCGGGTAGAGATGCAAACAATTTCTGTCCCTCAGAACAGATAACCCTCAAAGTTATTGTGAATGGCCCTGCTGGACATTTTACCCCATTTTGTATGTGAACCAGCAATCTCCGAAGCCGTGTATAAGATTCTCAAAAGCTGTTTGGAGCAGCTTCACATCCCGCCAGTTTCTCTGCAAAATGGGGCTGAATACAATCTTCTACATGTGCTCATTTTATATTTACACGAGAGTCACATTTCTTAACCTTTTGAGAATGTAACATTCTTTTAAGACTGGTTTATGTTACAGACACCTTCTCTTTCTGGCTTTTGTTTTTCAAAAGCCTAAGCTTCTTGGCAGGTTTATGCTAAGTGGGGAGGGAAAGAAGACAGAAACAGCAATACAGAGTTGGGGAGATTCCCCCCCAAACTGGGCAGGTGATGGGCCCACAGGTTCTAAAGTTTATGTTGACCCCTGGCCTGCTCTCTCACAGAGTCCTGGGAAACTAGTAGGTTTCCCAGAGGGCAATGCTGACTAGGGCACCCAGGCATTGTGTTCTCAGCCTCTACAGTGATCAGGTACAGAGCATGGGCTCTGATTAAAGTTACTGGATCAAAGGGGCCACATGAGCTTCGTTAACGCTCTTGAAAAGGGACCGGTGTGAGTTAAAGACCTGATGGTCTTTGAGGATCCTTATACCATCCTGGAGGGATTAAGATCTCCAATAATTACTGAGCTCAAATTTGGGAAATCTGAGACTTAGAATCAGATGTAAATAGAGCAAATTAATGTGACATTTGTCACATACCCTAGATAGTGGGATAAGATCCCTGCCTACTACATTAGCAGGTGAAAGGTTTGTTTGTCTGACCTCTGTTCCAATTGGAGGTGCCTAAAAAGCCCCACACATCCTCCCACAATGGAGAGATGGGGCAGCTAAGTAAGGAGGTGTCCCTAGTTCCAGGGGAAGCTGATCAGCCTGTTGAAATCCATCACCAGTGCTCGAAAAATAGTTCTCACCTACCTTTCTGTTGAAAGGTAGGATCAATCCATCATGTGGTCAAAGTAATCACTCTAGGGTGATGTGAGAGAATATTTGGTAGAGTCCCCTGCCCCAAAATACCAACCTCAGCCCCTTAACTTTCTGAATCAAAGCTTCTTTCTGTCGAGCCTTCAGATCAGCCTTTGCAGATCTCAATACACATATCCCTGGAAAAGATTTCTATTGAGTGTTTCTCAGGTGTGTTCAATGAAAATACCTAGGTCAGAATCAGCTGGGGGAACTTAATAAAAACGTGTATTCCTGCGTGCTGCTCGAGACCTGTTGAGTCATGGGAAGGAGAAAGGGGGGAAGCGTGCCTATATTTTCAACCAGTGTCCTAGGTGATTCTGATATCCTCTGAAATCTGACAACCTCTAGAACAGGGTTAAGAGGAAGGGCAACAACTTGGCAATAAGCATGTGGGTCAGGGCTCACTATCTTGGGGTGTCAAGGGCAAAAGAAAATGGCCTCCTATGAATTATGGGGCCCCTAGGTGGTATGAAGGGTTTGCGTTAGAAGCTTATGTATATTTTTCAGGAAAGAGTGGTCTTACCTCCTGTCAGGTCTCTCAAGCCTTGTATTTAGAGTGTGGTCAGAGCAACAGAAACAGAGCATCACCCTGGTGCTTTTAGAAATGCTGACTCCCAGGGGCGCCTGGGTGGCTCAGTTGCTTAAGCGTCCCACTTCGGCTCAGGTCATGATCTTGCAGTTTGTGGGTTCAAGCCCCACAGTGGGCTCTGTGCTGACAGCTCAGAGCCTGGAGCCCTCTTCAGATTCTGTGTCTCCCTCTCTCTCTGCCCCTCCCCTGCTTGTGTTCTATCTCTCTCTCAAAAATAAAATAAACATTAAAAACAATTGTTTAAGGGGTGACTGGGTGGCTCAGTCAGTTAAGCGACCAACTTTGGCTTAGGTCATGATCTCATGGTCCGTGAGTTCGAGCCCTGTGTCAGACTCTGTGCTAACAGCTTGGAGCCTGGAGCCTGCTTCAGATTCTGTTTCCCTGTCTCTATGTCCTTCCCCCGCTCATGCTCTCTCTCTGTCTCTCAAAAATAAACAACACATTAAAAATTTTTTTTTAGAAATGTTGACTCTCAGGCTCCACCCAGATCCACGGACTCAGACTTTGCATTTTAACACAATCCCCTGGTAATTCTCTCCCACGTTAGGTTTGAAAAGCACTGCCCTAAGGCAGGTGGGGACGCTGGATTACTGTTCTTGTGTGTTGTAGCAGACACCCTTTGGGGGCCTTGCAGCTCCGCTCCTGTGTGTGGTTCTGTGGCTGAGCCAGCCTGGGCCTCCCACCAAGCAGCCATCGCTGCCCCCCACCTCCTTGCTTCAGGCTCCCCACCACCAGGGTGAGGTCAGCATGGGCGCTGCAGAGGCCCCCTGTGGCTTTCCTTCCCAGGCAGCTGGGAGCTGTGCCCATCTGCTCCTGCAGAAGGGCCAGGCAGCTGGAGGGACAATCACCCTCAAGTGGCACAACTGAGAGGTAATAAGAGAAATGAGTTAAATCGCACCCCCCTCCGCCCCTTTGGCCATAGACTCTGTAGGTGAGCGAAACGAAGGGGGGTGGGTGATACCTCTCAGTCCCTTCCCTGCAGGCTCCCACTGAGCGTGCTCCTGACCTGGGTCTTGGCTGCCCTCCCGCTGCTCAGTGCTCACCCACACTGTCCTTCCTCTTCAACACCGCCTGCCAGAAGACTCGTTACTCCACTCCCAGCATGGAGCTGGCTGGCGGCCAGGGTCTGGCCACCGACAGACTGCCTAACCACTTAGCCAGAATGATGGCCTTCTCTCCACGAGCAGCAGCTGCTATCTCCTCTCTGCCCTGCAGGCTGCAAAGGAGCCTCCTGGCTCGTCTGGATCCGGGCATGGCTGGGGGCCGCTCTGGCGGTGGGCTTTGGAGCCCCCTTGGCTCCATTCTCTGTGTGTCACCACTTCCCATATCTGTTCGTTCCCTTCCTCTGCCTTCCTTATTCCTCTCTAATTCCTTCTGATATTATTTCTCCCCACACCACCCCTCAGTCATGGTTGCCACCTATATACAGACATGCTTCCCTACCTCACAGCTCTAACATCTCCTTCAACCCCAGGAGATGGGGCTACTGCCTTGCTTCTCTCTCCCCCAACAATACAACTCCTTGGAACAATTGTCTTCACATGTTCTCTCCCGTTCCTCCTTTCCATTTGTTCTCCTCACTGCAGCTTGCCTTCTACCCACACCGCTCCACCCAGACTGTTCTTACAAAGACCACACGCCCACCATGTTGTAAATCCAATAGTCATTGCAGGCTTTGCGTGCTTGACTTCTCAGCGGTCTTTGATACAGGGACACACCCTAGTTCCTGACACTCTCCCATCTTTTGTCTCCGTGGCAGCCCAGACTCTTTGTTTTCTTCCTATCTCCTTCTTGGCTGGTTTCGTCAGCTTCTTCCCTTCTGTGTGACCCGGAAATGTGGCAATTTATCTACACTCAGCTCTGGGCCCTCTTTTCTTTCCTCCCTGCTTCTCTTCCTCAAATTTAGAGCCCAAAATGGTTTCTGTATAGAAAAATAAAATCCTTTTTTTCTAGAGATTTTAATCATGGTCTGAGATTCATTCCTAAAGAATGAGCAAACATAAGTCTTTAATTTCAAACCATGATAAGTGCTTTGAAGAAAGCATTTAAATAGAGAGAGTCTAGTGGAGAGGCTGATTCACACTGATTTATACTGATTCATGCCTCAGAGGAGGCACATCTGAGGAAGCGATGTTAAAGCTGAGAGCTGAAGGGTGAATGGGAGTTGGGCAGGTGTAGGATCAAGAGCAGACGCAAAGGCAAACAAAACAAAACAAAAAGCAGCAAAATCTAGCTGGTGACATTCATATTCCTATCTCCGACCCAGAAGTGTTCTCTGTGCTCTACACCATTCACACCTTCCGGAGATTTCCATTTGGTTGTCTCTCGAGTACCTCAAACTTATTATGTCCACAACAGAAGTTTGGATTCCTTTACACACACTTGTTTTCTTCCCAGATTTCCTTTCTTCAGTAAATGGCTTCATTTTCCACTCATTGCTTGAACAGAAACTTGAGAGTTCTATTGACCCCTCACTTTGCCTCACTCCCCAAATTCCCCCCAATGGCCAGACCTGTTTATTCCACTACGAAAACATTTCAAGGATCCATCCAGTCACTCTACTGCCCTCAGTCTGGTTTGAACCACCATCTTCTCTCACCTAGAAGACTGCAATAGCCTCTCAACTAGTCTGCCAACCTGCACACAGGCTATCCCTTCCCCATGCAGCAATGTGATCTTTAAAAATGGGGCAGTGCTTGCAATCCTTCAACATTTGCCAATTCACTTAAAATACGAATTCTCTGACATGCTCTGTGCAGTCCTACACAATCTGACCCCTGCCCATCTTAGCAACCTCATCTAGGGCTACCTTCCCCTCACTCACCATGCCCCACCCTCATGACCATCTTACAATTCCCCAAAGTCATCCCATTCTTGTGTGTTGCTTGTCACAATCTAGATGACTAAGACATATTTTTCTCTAAACTATTGAGTTTCCATTCTATAAAGTGGTGGAAACTTATCTCAGCCAACTTGGAGTTTCTCTGGTGTTGTCTGACTTCCTAACATTTAGGTTGTGCGAGGTAATTGTGTTGGTAAAGGCCCACTGGTCTTGAGCCACCTGTCTACAAGGGTGTCAACTGCTGAGACATCCTTTGTTCTCCTAATTATAGGCCATGGAGACATGTAGGTCACTGCTGAAAGGAGTTCCTAGTCTTTTTGCCCCTTCACAAGTAGTAGTAGGCTCTCATTGTGACTTTCATGTCTCATTTGGGAGATAGGACTCTCTGCCTGGAGATAGCATAAGAACTCTCTTTGTGAAAGAACTATTTGTCCAGACTCATTGCATAGCCATTCTGTAGCCGGGGTCTTGCCTTCTCTTGACCCACACCCCCCACTGGATCTTCAGGACTGACAACATTTCTGGCTACTTCATGTCTCCTTCCCCTACCCTTCCACACGCCTGGGGGATCTCTCCTAGTCCAGAGGAAACAGGCTTCCCTGAAACTCCACATCTCCCAAATATTTTAGTTCTAAATAAAGTCTTCTACAGTTCTCTAAGGGCTATTAGGTTTTTGGAAACCAAAGTCAGAAAGATTCATTTCTTTCTGTTAACATCTAAACTTAAAGCAATGGGTACTGAGTACCAAGCAGCTTGGCTTGAGGGATGGGAAAAAGGAGAAATAATAGGAAAATGAAACATTTATTAAAATTTCAGGCATATTATTGTACCCATTGTTTCCATGCCTACCTTTCCTGCTTTGTTAGGGCTCTCCAGAGAAACAGCACCATAGGAGAGAGATGGGGGTGGGGGGTGTGAGAGAAAGAGACAGGGGAGATTTTAAGGAATTGTCTCATACAATGGTGTGGTGGGAATTAGCATGAAATCAGCATGGCAGGATGAAGACCCAAGGGAGAGTTGATGTTATAGTCTTGAGTCCAAAGACAGAATTCCTTCCTTCTGGGGGTCCTCAGTCTTTTCACTCAAGACTTTCAACTGATTGGATGGGCAGGGAAGGGGAGAGATTGGCATTTGCTTTGCTAGTGGCTAAAACACATGCTTTTCTGCTCTGTGGGCAATTCTACAGCATCTTCACTCCATGGCAGGATAAGGGTATTGGAAAAGCCAGAAGCCCCCCAGCCCACCTGATTATGGTAGCCATTGTAGCTGTGGAATCCCCAGGAGGTCAGCCAGTCAGTTGCCATGTCCTGACCATGTTCCTAAAGCTCAGATGTCCAGTTGCACAGGGACACAGTTGTATCTTCCAGCTGTGTTTTTGGTGCCACAGTTTTATGAGTAAAACTCGCATCTTCAGATTCCTTCTATGTAAAGTGGAGTATTATTTGTATAGCAGTCAATATATAATCAAGAGATTAAGAGGTTGGTCAAGTAGGAGCTGAGGGCCAGTACTTTAACAATCTCTGGAAGCAAAAATGGGAATTAAAGAAGTAGTTAATAAGAGCTACTGGGATTCATTTACTAATCACATGAGTTTCTTCAAGGTCCACTCTGTTTTGAGTGATTTAACTTAAATCCTAAGGAGCTACACTAATTCTGTTTATGTTATATGTTATGTACCCAAATAACATGAATCAGTCAATTCTGATTTTAGATTTCACTCAGAGTCCCCCCTAACCTGCTTACCTGATAGTGAAATGTACTGATGAGACCAAACACCCTGATGTCTAGAACACACGCAAGTATGGTAGGAATGAAAAGGTCATGAGTATTCCATGAGCTCTTAGGAAACAGAAGGTCTAGTCAGATGATGAGCAGCTTTATTACTCCTCCTCCAAGAAATGTTCAGCAGGCTACTACATTTTTTAAAGTATGTGTGTTGGGGGAGGGGATTGTTTGTTTGTTGTTGTTGTTGTGTGTGTGTGTGTGTGTGTGTGTGTGTGTTCCTGAATGTTCCAGGGATTGGAAAAAATTGAACTAGACAGATTTTAAATATTCTCAGATTGATGGATTGATGTGGCTTCACTTTTGGCCACTTAGGAGCAGTGGGCTCATCTGTGTTCTGTCCCACTAAAAACTAAGCAAATTCCTTTCCCCCTCCACTTTCCCCTACAGTATTTTGAAGACTATATCTAGGTTCTGTGAGATAGTGTAGATCAGATATTGAGATCTGATATTTATTTCCTAGATGTAGGTAGGTACTGAACTATTGAATTGTCCACTTTTTACGGTAAATGGCTCACACACTCTAAAGAACATTTTAATCATCAGTAGTATATTCCAAGTTACAAAAAACAACAGTAATAAATAACAAAAGACATAAAATCACTGCACATGTTCTGGGTACGATAATTTCAGAAATAGTCTGGAAAATAAAATATGACCAAAACGATATCATTTATATAAATGGTATTTTTTACATGTTCAAATGATGAGGCAAATAGCTGATAAATTAATTAGATCTTTAATATAGAATGGGGATTTTAATCTGTTTCCCTAAGTTTGTAGCAAGCACACTTATTCCTAGTTGATGTCTTCATATTCGCAAACAGAGAATGTATGATAATGTATCACATCACATTTATTCTGGCTCTGCTCTTAATAATGAGTATGATTAATTCTTTAACACCATTCTTTCTGGAAGTTCTAATATTGGAAAGAATGGTTTTCTGTCTCAAACCACTCAACAAGAGTTAATGAGGAAACTAAGAATGCTATGAGATGATATCTGTAATAACCAGTTTAGTGGTGACATCTACAAGGATCCCATTATCTGTAGGTAATAAATGCAGAACTGGGTAATAGTCTACTATTTGAACCTATTGGAAAATACTGTATTTTGGACATAAATGGCTTTCCCTGCCCGCCTGCATCAATATATGAAAAATTGGGGAAAAGATTTTTTTTTCATGCCAGCAAATTGCGTTTTCTAAAAAACATCAGTTAAATTCCTGATTGTTAGAATAGTACTGGCCCCAATTAAAATGTAATACCCATAGTTTTCAGTTTCCATCCACTTAGAGAAACAATGAATAATGAAAACCAATCTCAAAGGAACAAAGAAAACAATAATAAAGCCCCATTCAGCACTGAGCCGAGTCATCTGGAATTGGGTTGGGTTTGTTTTGGGTGGGCGGGGCTCTCAAATGTCTCTCCGTCTCTTTTCGGACTCCGTAACTCCACTGGAAACCGAGGAAAGGTGGGGATTCTCTGCACACAGGACAGATACCGGAAGGATCTGTAGCACCAAGTGTAGGTGAGCTACCGCTGCTGATCTTCCACCAAAACAGATGAAGTCTTATTTCCCAAGGCTCTTTCTTGGAAAAAAAAAAAAATTATGAAGTGTTGAGGTACAGAGAGCTCCAACCAGATGCCAAATTCATGTAGCCAGTAAATCTGAGATCGGTAGAAAGTCCTGCTCTGTTCTCTCCCACGTTTGCCCTGCCCCCATAAATGACTCACTCAGATCCACACTGGGCCCAGTCACAGAGGAGGCAGTCAGGGGCTAAAAGTGACTAAGCACTTTGGGAAATTAGCACTCTGGTTTGTCAAATGGTGGATCTGATTATATATTCACATCTTGGGACCCGCCTCATTGTGGCGCAGCCTCATCCAAAATCCCCCACACCCAGAGCTGGTGTAGAGCAGACACAAGAGCTTGAAAAGGACTTTGAGAGACTAATTGTCTAAGGACATGAATGGTTACAGTCACAGGGCTCTCACACTGGAATGCAGTTTATGAAGAAGAGCATTATTATTCCAAAACCCACATTCTGCAGACGAAGTGGAACTTCTCCAACTGGTTGGTGAGCTCCTCAGTTGTTTACCTCTGGGCTTCGTTTCCAAGGGTAGCTTATTTCCCAGGCCTCACCGGCTACAGGAAGAGAAAGCAAGGGTCCCAAGTTACAAAGAGGTATTTGAATTCAGGCACCTCCTGGTTTCATGGGATGCCAATTTCACCAGAGTTTAGGAGGCTACTTGGGTTGTTCCTGCCCAGGGTCTGAGCTTTCTGGCTCCATGGGGAGGCAAGTCTGCCCTGCAGGCCTCAGAAAGCATGGGTCTACCACTTTCAGATCTACTGCCCTGTCTGATGAACCAAGGACCAGTTTCAATCTAGACAAGGTGAGGTTTGATTCTCAAACCCTTTCTGGGACTCTGAGCTCAACCCCTCCCACTCAGGGCAAGTTCTCCAACTCATAAAGGAGTTTGAGGGAAGTCTTTTCTTTTTCTTGCTCCTTTCCATGAGTGTCCTAATTCCAATATCCAGGACTTGGAGACAGGTCTTCTCCTTCAGATCCTCTTTGAAGTAAACCCTGGTGGTCTCTTAGATGTTTCAGATCCCTGAACCAGGCAAGCAGGTAGTTCTAGCTGCTGCCCTCACTGTAAACAGATATTTAGGTACCCTTTTCGTGACAATACAGTTAAATGCAGGCATCTTATTCAAACAGGAAATTTACATTTTTCACATTCTTTAACCAGAGCTAAAGCAATAGAGCAGATTAGGAATTTGGGCAATGTGAATGTTCTTCATACTTTTCCCAGTGTTGGCAACAATATTACTTTCTCCATCTTCTTCATCCCCAGGTGTGACAATAGCCTACCTTCCAGAGCCTGCCCTGGAGAGTAGTTGCCTCTTCACCTGGTAACAGCTCCGAAGGAACTAGAGCATGGCACAGTGCTCACAGGATCAGCCTTTGGCATTAGAAACCCACTTTCTTTTTTTCTTTTCTTTTCTTTTCTTTTTTCTTTTCTTTTCTTTTCTTTTCTTTTCTTTTCTTTTCTTTTTCTTTTCTTTTTTCCTTTCCTTTCCTTTCTTTTCTCTTTTCCTTTCCTTTCCCTCTTTTTCCCTTTCCTTTTCTTTTCTTCTCATTTTGAGAGAGGGAGAGAGAGAGAGAGAGAGAGCACACACGTGTGAACCAGGGAGAGGGGCAGAGGGAGAGAGAGGATCTTAAGCAAATTCCACACTCAGCATGGAGCCCAATGGGGCTCAATCTCATGACCCTGGGATTGTGACCTGAGCCAAAATCAAGAGTTGGACGCCAACCGACTGGGACACTCAGGCGGACTGAAATTCACTTTCAAATCTCCAGGCCATGCCATCATTTAAAGAGTAAGGCTTGAAGAAGACAAATCAAGGAGAAAAGAGAAGAACCAGGAAGGTCTGGGATCCAGAAAGCCAAGAACAGTGATTGGCTCTGTGTAAAGTGAATAGGTAAGACCGGTAGGTGGACAAGGTCATGAAGGAATGGGCTTTTTCCAGGAGTTTACCTGTGAGGGAGCTGGACAGTGGCAGACTGGCAAGGGAGAGAGATTTTTTATTTTAAGAAGGGGGAAACATGACCACGTTTATAGGCTGCTGGGAAGGGTTCAGAAGAGGGGAGAAGAAAAAAGGAGAGAATAAAAGGCTAAAAGAAATTGGATTCAGAGTCCCAGAAGAGGCTCTATGGAGGAGACAACCCAGCTTTTCCCTCGAAAGTGGAGGGGAGGGCTGGAAGGTGAATGTGATGGCAGAGGAGTCTGAAGTTCTGAGGGTAGGAGTTGAAGGAGTTCATAAAATAGAAGACGCTATGGGCTGAATGTTTGTGTTCTCTCAAAAGTCATATGTTGAAGCCTTAACCCCAAATGTGATGGTATTAGGAGGTAGGGCCTTTGGTGGGGGGGTGGTAATTACGTTCAGAGGAGTTCATGAAGGTGGAGCCCCATGAGAGAATTAGTGTCCTCATAAGAACAGAGATCAGAACCCTCCCTCTCTCTACCATGGGAGGACATGGCAAGAACACAGTCATTTGCGAACCAGGAAGAGGGCTCTCACCAGACACTGAATTTGCAAACAATTGGCCTTTGACTTCCCAGTCTCCAGAACTGTGAGAAATAAATGTTTATTGTTTAAGCTACCTCATCTATAGTATTCTGTTATAGCAGCCTGAACTAAAACAGAAGATTTGGTCATTTTCTGAGAGAAGCATGGCCATGGTTGGGGAGAGGGCATGGGGGCTGTGGTGGAGGTCCATACATATGTCATTACATATATCCATACACATATGCAATTAGATAGATATAGCAGAGGTAGAACAGGACTCTGTTGCTAAAGTGGAGTGGGGTTGAAGTTTTTTTGATAAGATGTTATCAAATAATGCTTCTAGAAAATCAATCTTTTTCTGGAAGAAAATAGAAGCACAACACTCAGAAGGCTGAGGTAATAGCCCAAATCAGGATGCATGTTGCAGTTTCCCTCCTGTGCCCATGATGGTCACTATTAATGGACAACCACTCTTTCCTGATAAACTCAAAATTCTTTTCAACATAGGACTCCAATAGCCTATACCAATTAATTGGAATTGGCCCAGGAGATGGAAACTGCTTTCGATTTAGGTCCAGATGAAAGGTAATAAGCCTGGGCTAGATTTTTAGCAGCAGGGATGAAGTGATGGTAAGTGAAGGAAGTGAAGTAAAGGATTAAGTGAGGCCCAGCCTCAATTCACTGGTTCACAGAGCCCAAAAGCAAAGGATGGCTCTAGGAATGACCCCAGAACTCAGAATCTCCTGGAAATACCCATAAGGCCAGTACCTACTGAAGTCCAGAGCTCACCAGGATGGGTTCTAGTCATCCCAGATGGAAATCCCAGGCCAGTTAGCCTTGGTTGGCTTCCAGAGGTGGAGAATGAGGCAAACCACAGATCTCATGACGGAGTGATGTTTCCCATGGGAATAGATGAGTGTTTCTGGCCCTGACCTGGTAGAAGCCTCATAGGAGGATGTAGTTAATTCCCTCTAGTCATTCTGGGCCATAGTGTCCTAAAAGCTAGACCCAGCCCAGGCTAGAAGGAAACAGAAGCAGCCTTGGGTCCACCTCTGAGAAATACCTTTCCCTTATTCCTCTCTTCCTTTGGGTTGAGGGCTTCATCTGGCAGGAAGCCTCACTTCTTCCTCTCTGCTAGAAGTCCCTGGTTTTACACCTTTGTTTTCTTCAACTACTGCAAAACCTATCCTGGATTATACAATATGGGTAACGTGATGCCAGTGGCTGAGGCTACTGCCTCCCTTTCAAGCCCGTGGTGGTGATGGATCAGACATCCATGTTAAGAGGTAGTTGTATTAATCACTGACTTGCCACCACAACTTCCTTTCAACTGAAAGGAATTCATAGCAAACAGAATAAGTCATCTATCTGCATCCTAGTCTCCACTTGTTTAGGGATTTGTGTTATTGTTACATAAAGAAATGGCTTTAATATGAAGGCCTTTGGGATTAGTTTTTGCCATTTGTCTCTTGGTTCATGTTTGTTTCCCCTTAGGCACTTAACAGAAGAACCAAAAACTGGACACAGAGGACAATCTCCGTGAGACAATGATCCAAAAGGGACTAGGATTTAACAGAAAGCTATAGATCTACGAAACCAAAGGCTTACTGAAAGAATTAACAAGGAAAGCATAACATTAAAATTGTGTGTGTGTGTGTGTGTGTGTGTGTGTATGTGTGAAGGGTGACACCAGGGCAGAAGGAGAGAGGGGTAAGAGAACGAAGTGTTCTTGCGTGGGCAGGTGGAGGTGTGACTTGAAATACCTATGACCAGACACACATGTGGCAGGTTTGAATCCTGAGAGTAACACATGCTCCCTGTCACCCATCACCCTGGCATTTCCTCAGGGCTGAGATGTATTAGCATCTAGCCACCCACACTTTTTTTCCTGTGTTCTCTCCTAACGTAATTAGTAAAAGATTAAGTTCTCCTGAGTAAGTGCCAGGACCTGTTTAGGTACCATCTCTTTTGGCGAGGTCCACAAATAATGTTTCTGTCATTTCAGATAGCGGTAGGAATCTTGTAATTGATTTAAAAGCAAGACAACATTGGGGCACATGGGTGGCTCAGTCAGTTAAGCATCTGACTTCAGCTCAGGTCATGATCTCATGGTTTGTGAGTTTGAGCCCCAAGTTGGGCTCTGTGCTGACGGGTCATGAGCCTGGAGCCTGCTTTGGATTCCGTGTCTCCCTCTCTCTCTCTCTCTGCTCCTCCCCTGCTCATGCTCTCTCTCTCTCTATCTCTCTCTCTCTCTCTCTCTCTCTCTCTCTCTCAAAAATGAATAAACGTTAAAAATTTTTAAAGAGAAACAAAAATAAAAAATAAAAACAGGACAACACTCAAATTATATGTAAACATTCCTAAAGCTGTAGACCATATTCCAAATAAGGCTACTCTCATGGTTCCTGCCCTGCTCCCTCCTAGTTTAGCAGAGGGATCTTTCCTTAGCTAATAGGCATTAATTGAGCACCTATTGATGAATAGGAAGGATACATGGATTATGACAAGTTGACCTTAGTAAGTTTACAGACCTTAGTTTACAGACTGGTTGGGGAGGCAACATTAACACACCCAGGGCAATAGGTACCTGCTCTCTATAGACTGAAGGTTTATGTCCCCCTAAAATTCATACGTTGAAACCTAATTCCTAATATGACAGCATTTAGAGGTGGGGCCTTTGGAAGGTGATTTGGTCATGAGGGTGGAACCCTCAAGAATAGGATTAGTGTCCTTATCAAGAGACCCCAGAGAGCTCCCCCACCCCTTCTACAATGTGAAGACACAGTGAGAAGATGGTCGTCTAGGAAGTGGGCCCTCAGCAGACACTAGATCTGCCAACCCCTTGATCTTGGACTTCCGGCCTCCAGAACTATAAGAAATAAATTTATGTTGTTTATAAGTCACGCAGTCTATGGTATTGGTACAGCAGCCCAAATGTACTAAGACAGAAGTACACTACCTGTGACTCTGTGTGACCCTACCCACAACTCACAAGGGGCACACAAAGCGTGCTAATAGGAAATCTGTGAGATCCAGAATAAGAAGAAACATTTTTCCAAGATGAGCTATGAATTGATTCTAAAAGCAAAGCAATGAATTGTTTTAGTTTTTAAAGTAACCTTGGAATTTTTAATCACAAGACGAGTAACTGTTTATTTTAGGATATACAGCTTCAAAAAAAATTTCAACTCACCAACTATCCCATGACCAAAATGCCATAACTGTTGGATTCACCCTGCACCCAAGGCCCCATCTTTTCCCCCTCCTCCCTTTCTATCACTCCAGTCTGATCTACTTCACACCTCTAAAGCATCTTCATTAGATTCTATTTCACAAAATGTTTCTACTGCTAAAGCAAGTTTAATGTTTATTTATTTTTGAGAGAGAGAGACAGAGACAGAGAGAACAAGTGAGGGAGGGGCAGAGAGAAAAGGAGATGCAGAATCTGAAGCAGGCTCTGGGCTCTGAGCTGTCAGCCCAGAGCCTGACATGGGGCTCAAATCCACAAACTGCAAGATCATAACCTGAGCCGAAGTCGGACACTCAACTGACTTAGCCATCCAGCCTCCCCTGCTAAGGCAAGTTTAAAAAACTACTGCTAAACACCTGGGCCAAGTGACTCTCCTTGAGACCAGCTTTCTTTGCTTCACTCTTCTCATCAGCCACCAGTGGCGAGTCCTTGGCTTGGCCATTCAGGGCCCTCTGCTTCTGGCTACAATCTATCTTTGCATCGTGTTTTCCCATCACCCCTTACAAGACCCTGTCTCTGGAATACAACAGGTATGACACTATTCCCAAGTTTTTGCTCACATCTTTCCACAACACTGTGGGCCCAACTCTTCTGTTCAAATGTCTGAATTCAAATACCATGGCCTGAATTTGTCTAGCTTTATTGGCCTATGAATCACAGCAATAGTAGCTCCCTACATAGCTTGAGTGGTGCAAGACTCTGAGGTTCCTCAAAGTCACGCCTAGAAATTTCACTGAAGGCAGTGTGTGACTCACATCGTGCCACAGACAGGTTGCCCCTGCCATGTTCTTCCTTTTCTGCTCCAGCCACCCATATGCTCCACATTTATGCTTCCAGCTGAGACCACCACTCCTGTCCATGCCCTCCATGAAATACCATAATGTCCTTTCTCCTGATGAACCCAAGGCTCAACACTCAAGGTGTCAGAACTATAGCCCCTGGAGTCCTCAAGTCACAGGTGTTAGGCCAGCCACTATCTCCTGGACTCCAAGGGACACTGGTCTCAGCTGAGTGACTCCGATCCTTCCTGAAAGCAGCTCTTTGGGCACCTGCCCTCTTTCTACAGGCTCAGACCAGAGTCCTTCCCATTCTCCGGCCCCTGATCCTCCCCAGAAGCACTTTTGACAATTTACTCATGCAAATGGATGTCCAAAAGCTGTTTTCCCAGCTGGCTCATCAGAGGTGCTCAGAAATATTCTAATCTTGCTGGTGGAAAGAGTTTAGGTTCAAACCAGGAGTCTCACTGCATTTTCTTTAAGAACCTCAGACTCAGCACAAACCTTCATAAACTCCTTTCTATCTCAGCTAAATAAACTTACAGGCCTCTGTAACAACCATGGTTGTACAGTTAATTTGGTAATTAAATATCATGGATTTCCTTGTGACAACTCTCCTGTTCTTTCCTTAAATTGGTGTTAAATATATTATTGTACTAGAAAAAAAAATGTATTTTAAAGGAATACCTTGGGGCACCTGGGTGGCTCAGGTGGTTGAATTTCCGACTTCAGCTCAGGTCATGATCTCATGGTTCATGGGTTTGAACCCTGCATTGGGCTCTGTGCTGACAGATTCTGTGTCTCCCTCTCTCTCTCTGCCCCTCCCCAACTCACTTTCTCTCTCAAAAAGAAATAAACCTTAAAATTTTTTTTTTAAAAAAAGGAATACCTTTGTGATTCTGAGGATACCGAGCAAAAAATGGAAAATCAAGAAAGATAGTCCCCTTGCCTATCAATTCTTAAGAACATAGGTATAGCTTAAATAATCAAAAAGTATCCGTGTTTCATGTTTATGTCTTACTTCATCATTGACATAAGGACCATGGTTTTGTATTTTGTAATCATGCTTTGTATTTGTAACCATGACTGATACTCAGTAGGCACTCAAATACTAGTTGGTTCTTTCATTTTAGAGAGGTTTAAGGTCATTATTTGTACCTTAAGAGAACCGGGGGGCGGGGGGGGGGGAGAGAAAAAGTAAGACAGGACAGAAGAAATTATACAAAATAAAAATTTCCAGAAGAGATAACCATGGAAGAAAGTTTACTTTAGCATTTTAATGGTAGGTTAAAAGGTTCCTAAAGCAATATCCCATCTTATAGGCATTGCTTTAAATGTACATATTGTGTATCTCATTCTCCCATTCCACAAATATATTAAGGACCCACTGTGTATTAAACAGACTTGTAACAAGACAGACAACATCCCTGCCCTCCAGAAACCTCCAGTTTGGTGCACAGAGGCAGAGACTGAAATAGATCATTTCAGTCTATGATAAGCACCATGAAGGTAATAGAATGGGGAGAAAAAGTATATCTCTGTTGGACTAAATGGTCAGGGAAGCCTTCTGAGGAAGTGATATTTGGGCTGAAGCCAACAGATACCAACTACATGCAGTCCCACAGGTTGTGCACTGCACATGAGCTCCATTTACATGGCCAGTAATGGTGCCCCTAGAGTTATGTGGTGCAGGAGTTCGGAACTTTCCAAGCATGTGTAAGTCAATTCACTTGTATAATTAATTTACTTTGCTCAAGTAGATTTGCATGTCCATCAACATGCACCTAGTCCATCTGGATACAGTGGCACTCGTGTGAACCATGTGGTGATTCAGACGAGTCAGGAAAATGACCGTCGGCAAATTGCAGGCTATAGTTGATCAGCTTATGACTATATGTTCTCCACTTCTGGAGACATGGGAGATGAGCCTAGAAACTGACAGACTTTAAGTGAGAAAAGCTTGAGATTATTTTTGGAACCAATCCACTGTCTACTCCTCTAGTCATAATGCCAGGAAAAGGAAACATGAGTAATTGCTGTCCAAGCCTAAAGCTGGTTTTCATGGTGAGAAATCCTCCCGCTTCAGAAATGATCAAATGTGGGGTTTTGAAAATAGCTTTTATAATTACAGACTATACTATTAAAGGCATGCCACTCAATTAACCATTTGCTGCATGGCATGGTGATATTCCATAATGATAAGTTAACGTATTCCATGCTTAATAAAAAACAAAAGAGACCAGCAGACTTCTAGTAAAGACAACTCTATAACTCTGTGCTGGCCGCAGATCTCCTGTTAAACTGTCCTGAAAAGCAAATGTATAAAAAACCTTTAAGATCCCAAACTGGTTTAATGGGTTTCGCAGAAGGTGTTCAAAGGTAGCTTTCCCATCAATTTAGAAATGGAGGCTTAAATAGAGGTCATACATTGACCTCAGTTCATTCCAGAAGTGAGACATCCAGGAACTGACCCCTGTTCCCTGAATCTCTCAGCTGATTCTACTTCCTCTCTGAACTGTGCTAATCAGTGTTTGAATCTGTCCAAGTCAGTTCTGAAAAGGAAGTTCCAGTCACTCCTCCCCCCCCCCCCCATAGTCTGGCATGTAGAGCCTGACAGGAGTCCAAG
>NW_026057953.1:0-31827 GCF_023721935.1 Panthera uncia | reverse complement strand
CTTACAATGTATTCATGGTGTGTGTGTGTGTGTGTGTGTGTGTGTGTGTGTGTGTCATGGGGAAACAGAGTGGAAGGACTTCAAGTTAAAAAGTTGGTTTGGGTTGTTTTGTGAAGGAATTTGGCTGACATGCTAAGGAGTCCATGTTTTTCAATAAGGAACTACTGTGATCAGACTTGTACTTTTAGACATGTAACTCTGATAGCAGGATGGTTTGGAGAAGGCAAAAGGAGGAGTCAAGGAAACAGGTAGTTTTGCAAGAGAGGAGGGCTTGATCTAAACTTCTGTCCCACACATTGTGCAGGTCATAATGATGAGTAAGACTTATTTCCTTGAGGAAACTTGAGTTCTGTTTCCTCAAGTTGCTTACAAACCTAGTAAAAGAAGATCCAATACATGAGACACAGATGAGCAAGTCAAAGAAGTGGCTGGCTGGGTGCACAGATTGGAGATGGATAGTTGCAGACTTTTGCAGAGCTACAGAGACCAAGGGAAGACTAAGGTTCCCAGACAGGATAGATCCTGAGAGAAAGGTTAAACTGGATCAGAGTTGATGGCACTGTGCTCTTCTCACTGGTGTGGCAAAAAAAGCAGGGTTGCAGACTTATATGAGCAAATGAAGAGAAAATAAAAGCATAGAGTATCAATTTCTTCTTGGAGATTTTGTTAATGAAAAAAAAGTCAGAGCCAAAATAGCTGCTTAAAGACACTACAGGGATAAGAAAAAGGCTACTTTTTGTTTAGTTTTGCTTTAATTCTTTAAATTTTTAATTTAATTTTTTTTCATTCTTATAGAAGATACTGGAATGTATTTGAGAGAAAATGAGAAAGAGAAGTTGAAAACTGGAGAAGTGATCATTGGTAGGGCAAAGAAAATGAGAGAAGAAATGGGACTGAGAGGGGAGGAGAGGTGAAGAATCTGGACTTGGAAAGGAAGAGACCAGAAAGCTGAAGAGAACAGTTGACTCCGCATGGCACTTCTGAGGTAGGCAGGAAGCAGCAGGAGAAGGAGAAAAGGGATGAAGGAAGCGATTTAGACACTATAGGTTGTTGTTCAGTAGCCATATTACACCTTCTTTCTCAGTTTGTAGAAGCGAACCGTATAAGTTTTGTTCCTGTGGCAACGTGCTTAGGGAAGGTGGATTCCTCTCCAAGTCCCAGAGAATGAACCATGTTTGATCCAAACTCAGCATGGTTATCCCATTGCCCTCTGTTGGTGGCAGAGGTTTGGCAAACGACAAAGTTTGGGCCAAATGTACATTACAGAGATCTCTACTGAGGATGCTTTGGGGAATTAATTTGCTTCATAATAAATAAATTTTCCTCCCTTGAACTTGGTCGGATGAAGTCATGATGCTTAGACTGAGGGAGCCATCTTGTAACTATGAGGTAGAAGCCAAGGACAAAGAGTTAGATGCTCAGGATGGAGGAAAATAAATCTGAGTCTAATGACAACATTAACCAAGTGTGTTATCTGAGAAACTGCTTACCTCCAGTTTCCTGTTTGGAGAGAGATTTGTATTCTTAATGTTGAAATAATAATAATTTGCATTTTTCTAATATTTACAGTAAAAACTATATGTAAGTGACTCTAGGAAAGTTTGTGTCCATTTTTTCACATCTGGGAATTGGGTTTGGGATGTGTGGAAAATATCAGGGGCTACCATTGAGGATGCTGAGAATGGTAGCTAATGAAATAAGTCAAATGAAGGCAGCAATAAAGCATACCCAAAATAAACGGCGACTGGATGCAGCCAAAATGGCTTCCCAACATTTCCAACCTCTCTACCAGGGGGCAAAAGGGGAGAAAATCTGGATTGAAGATGAGTTGAGGTGGGCACTGGAATGCAACATCAACTGAAAGCCAAGGGGATGGTGTCCATGGGAAAGCAAGGGCAGTGTGGAAATGTTTCGTGAAGGTCAAATGAGCGTTAAATAGTATTAGACTGTTCCTGGTCACCTCCTATGACATGGTTTGCCCTCAGTTTCATTATCGCTAAAATGGGAATAAAAATAGCACATAGCTCCTAGGTTTTTGTGAGGACAAAATGAGATAATATGTGCAATTGATTTTTCCATTTTATGTAACATATTTTAAGCATCAGTAAATATATAGCAATAATTAGGCCTTGAGCTCCTGTCAGAACCAGGAAGGGGAGCACCAAAAAGCCCACACGCACATCAAAATAATGTCAAATAATGACTTCCGAGTGCACTCCGTAGATTTTTTTAATCAACAAAATGTGCAAAAATTCCACTCACCATGCATATTAGTAAGTTTTTCCAAAGTTGAATTAAGGGAAAAAGAAAAAAAAAATTCTGGCACAAAATAGCCTGTGTATCTTAACAAGACAAACTTCAAATAAATGGGCTGCTGCAGCACCCACTGATTATTTGCCAACAGTTTTTTTAGCCAGCACATGCTCTTTATTTAGCTGGGCCAGCAAGCTGCTGAAGGTGTCGTTGCTCATCCTGTCACTGGATGGGGTGGAAAGACAAACACAGAGGAGCGAGCTTGCCAAGTACCCAGCTATCTGAACAGCTGTGGGTTAGGTCCAGGGAACTGTAGAATTCTCGCTGCTTCAGATTCTTTTGTTCTTTTCCACATAGTGTGCTCCTGGAGCAGGACCCACAGCATTGGTACCGCCTAAGAATTCGCTAAAAATGCATACTTTCAGGCCCCACTGAAGGAAAACTGAAGCAGAATCTGCCTTTTAATAAGACTTTCTGGCGAGTTGTGTGCACATTAAAGTTCTAGAGGCACTGATGTTAAAGACTTGTCTGAAGCCATCTTGTGCAATAGGCAATGACTCACCACTTCCCCAAAGGCCCTCTCACTTCCTTGTCATCCTTTCATGACATGGGATGTGGGTTCTCAGGTGAGGCCCAGCTTCACAAAGTCCCTCACTGCTGTGACCCACTGAAATCAACCCTGAGTCACCAGTGAGCACCAGTGATCTAATACTGTGATTGGACAGCAAGAAAGCCCAAAGAAATAGTCTGAAAGTGGGTTTATTCCACATTCTGCTTCATGTTGGTAATTGGCCTGGGACAAATTAACTAAATTCTATGTTTGTGCCTCCTCTATCCCAGTTCACAAGCAAGACTCTGCAGCCCTATTTGCAACTGCTAACTCTTTCTTGATGCCCATCACTGAGTGGAACAGAGGAGGATACTAGGGGGCATTATGGGAGAGTACCTAAAACAAGATTGGTCAGTCAGCTCTAGTCCCTGGAGCATCTGGATTGGGCAATCAGAGACACTAGTTGTCCCTCTCGGTATTTAAGCAAAGAGGAGTTGTCGAACACCTGGGGAAATTATTTCTGAGCTAGGGGCTCAGAGATGCAAAAAAAATTTAAAAATTTAAAAAATTTAAAAAAAAAAGCAGAAACACTATGACTCTGGAAACATGAACCTTAATTCCTGATAGTTTTCCAATTTGGGATTCTTATGTCTACTGAAGTTCACTTGTACTTGGCTGCTGATGAGTTCCTTAAAATACCTTTTACTCATCTGGTAATTGAACTGCTTACATTAGCTTAAATTTCTTAAATGCACACAGTCCTGATCACGCAATACATTTTAAGTGAATGGTGGTTATGATTATTTTTATTATTACTACTGGACAATCAACATCATTATTATTATTGTAATACCTCCTACCCCAGGCTATATTTTCATTCACATTTAGTAGCTAATAATTAATTCTCAAAGCTGTAAGAAAACCAATCACCTGCATCATGACCAAAAATAAAGAAATACTGTCTTCAAACATGTATATATTCACTGATGGATTGCTGTTCAAAGAATTAACTGAAGAATTGATGGTGCCTACAATTGCTAACCACAAACAGCAGCTGCCGCATAAGAACACGTCGCGTACGTTAACTGGGCACCAGGGAGAGAAGGGACTACCTCACGCTTCAGGACTGTAATGTACCAAATTGCTACTCAGATTTTACAGGAGTCCTAACTAAAGTCAGAAAGGTCAACTCAGTGACTCAGGTAACAAAAATAACAAGTTATAAAATGAAGAATTCTAGGTCCCACTTGCCGCCATGGTCTCCTATAACATAGTCTGCAGACCCTTACCTCGGGCGGCAGACAACCCCAGAGACCTACTGGTCACACTCACCTGAATCCTTCTTGAGACACTGACTTCTTGAAAACTCCAAACTCTTTTCATCAAAGGATTGATCATTGAATGTGTAAAATACTCAACATTGTTCAGTGGAAGATATTTATTATCAGCATTAAAGATAAATAATAATAACCACCATTTGGACGGCAAGGCTTACCAAGCTGCTTTTTAAAGTACAACATGTGTCATCATATCCTATGTTTTAGTACTGACATGAGGGACATTTGAGAGAGGAGATACCTTTCCTGAGGTTTGCAGCTCACCACTCTGACAAATACGGATAGTTCTGTTTAGCAAAAACACATGGAGATGCTTTTAGCAACAAATCTTTAAGTAGAAGCAAGGACTTTCTCAAGATGCCACTTGATTGAAATTCCATATGCTTCTTTCCTAAAAGGTGGGGAAAATGCTTTAGGGGAAACTGTCCCTTCTTCAGAGCTGTGACTGGTAAAAGGGTGAAAGACACTGGGGACACTTCCCAGCAAATCAAGCCCTGCAAGAACAGATCCAGGGTGATAAAATCCTCTCCAGATGCCATGGAATGAAATTTCCTCACCTCTGGCAGTGCCTGATTGCCAAGCATAACTCAACATCATTATGATTTTCTAGTGCATTGAGCTGGGGAATTATTTTCAAAGAAGACTGACTAGTTCTTGGATGAAGAGCGGAAGGCCCTTCAGCAAACTGTCATCTTGAGGACTTGGTAACTTTGTCCTTTTGCACTCAAGGAAGGGCAGATTTTCCTTTTGGAAGTAATTGGAGTTTTCTCTACTTGAAAGTTTTAAGCAAAACTGACAGGACTGTGGAGATTACATAAAACATTTGGATTTTTCAAATCCTAGACTCTAGAATGAATTCATATTTTCTTAGGAGAGAGTTCTGGGGCTCTCCTAGACATTCATTTCTTTTGGAAATTGAAATTTGCATTGGCCTGGGGACTTAGACATTGGTTGTCTAAATAATTCCATGCAGAAACAAAAATTCATGCTCATCGGATGTTCAGGCCAGTTTCCTAGAGAGTAGTAATTTAGAGGCATTCAAAGTAGTTTAAGGGGAGAAGGAAATAAGTCAATACTTTATTCATTCCAAACATGAACCAACACCATTAGGTCAGGAATATTTTCTGCTGAGAAAATAATGTCATCAAGGCTCAATCGTCACTAGGAGAGGACGGAGGGTCCATAAAAGATGACATTATTTATATGAGCCAGTCAGAATTTTAATACTTGTGATTCTGGAGAGACCATGGAGCCTGTGGATTAGCCCAAAGTGTCTTTTACCTGAAGCCAGATTCTTAAATTCTACCTTTAGGACAAGTTCCTAAACTTTCTTATGAACATACACCCCATGATATTCTGGCTCCAATATCCCCTAGCTGCTACTGGATGACTCTTCACCATGAGCCCCACTTGACATACACCCAACTCCATCCTGCCCCTGCCCTGCCTGGTCATTCCAATGGCTGCAATTCCCCTTTCCTGTCAAGGGAATGCTCAGTGATCATTTTAGTCCTGAGTCGGATATCATCTTCTCCAGGTGCCCTTTTCATTCCTCTCGTCCTGCTTGGCGAGCTTAACTGTTTTCACCTTTGCCTTGTACCTTTACTATTACCTTATTGTGGTTTATCGTAGTAGCTTGTTTTACCATTTGTCTCTCCCTCTTGATTACAAGCTCTTTTAGGGACATTTTTTAAAATGTTTGTTTATTTTTGAGAGGTAGAGAGAGAGAGAGACTGCACACATGTGAGATAGATAGAGAGAGCGTGGGGGAGGGGCAGAGAGAGAGGGAGACAGAAGATCTGAAGCAGGCTCCTTGCTGTTAGCTCAGAGCCTGACCATGCAGATCAAACCCACAAACCATGAGATTATGACCTGAGCCGAAGTTGGAAGCTTAACTGACTGAGCCACTCAGGTGCCCTAGGGCCGTTTTTTAATCTGCCTGCCCAATGTCCAATATTTACCGAATGATTGGATGAGCATGTCATTATAACTATTCAATTGCTGTGGCTTTTAAAATCTAAAATTCTTACATTTGCTATATAATCAGATGCTGTCTTTTTGAAAAGTTATTCTTCTTCCATCCAATGGCTCATTCCAACCAATGGTGACAGGTGATGGGAAAAATGGGTAATACCTAAACTAAAAGCTGAGTCCCCAAAATGGTCAATCATTTGAATTGTGAAAAAAAACCACAAAAACCCTAAATGACTCTTTATTTCCATGTACACACATTCATGATGAGTTAACATTCACAGGATTAACTGAAGACTAATGATACTGTTAGTACCATGGATTGGGCACAAGTTATATGGCTTCCTCAGCACAGGATGCTTATGAACATGATATCTGATGGTCAGAATGCTGCATATGAGACATTACTAGTCCAGTTTTGGAGATGGGGAATCTGAGTTTCAGAGGTGTTCAAATGATGGTTTGAGTGTCAAATAGCTAAATAATGGTTATTTATAACCAAATAATAGCTAAACTAAAGGGGAGTTCCTCAAAAATGGATTTCTTAATCAGTTCAGGCTGCTATAAGAGAATATCATAGACCGGGCAGCTTAAACAACAGAAATTTATTTCTCACATCTCTGGAGGCTGGGAAGTCTGAGATCAAGGTGTCAACAGATACTGTATCTGGTGAGGTCCTGATTCTTGTTTTGTAGACTGTCTTCTTAAATCATCCCATGGTGAAGAGCAGAAAGATGTAGCAAGCTCTCTCATGTCACTTCTTATAATGTCACTCCACTTCTCATGTCACTCCACTCCCAAGATCTACTTACCTCCAAAAGACTCACCTCCTAATATAATTACATTGGAATTGGGATTTCAACATATAAGTGTGGAGGGGGACACAAACGCTCAGTCCATAACATCCTGGTACTAGCAATGCCAGAAGACTAAGCTGGTGCATTGGCAATAGTGGTAGTATCGATTCCAAAACTTTTAAGCCAATATGGAAGCCTATGAAACAAAGGTAGCACTAAGACTATTTTAGGAAATAAATTTGATGAAATTCCTGCCCCAGGTTACCAGAAGAAACACAGTCCTTTTCAGAAGCAGCCAACTCTAGCCTCTGGTGTAGCTTGCCAGCGGGTTGGCTCAACTCTCACGATAGTGCCATCCCTTGGAGGCACAATTCTTGAAAGCTAAAATCCTCTTGATTTAGGTAGCTGACCAGTGAGAGCATCACTTCTCTGAGTGCTAAGGGCTGTTTCTCAGGAGTATCCCAAGCACAGAGTCTGGGCAGAAGTGCTGCAGTGAGGGAATTTGTTGCTGCTCGCATCTGGGAGAACTCTACTAGTTTTCCTTCCGGTTATAACATCAGTCCAATAGGCTGGAGTTAGTTCACTGTTTGGGAAATTAAACCCAATCTACAATAGGTACAAAATGGGATTATTGCAACAATATGCATGACATTTTCATGAAAACTATGGTGGTAAATGACCCAGAATAATAATAAGAAGGCAATCTCATATTTTTGGGCTATTTACTATGTGTCAGGCACCCTCTTAATAATTATATATATTATATATGTATATATATAATATATATACACACACACATATATTATGTGTATATATATAATATATACACACATGTGTAATATATGTGTGTATATCTGTTTAATATATACACACAGGTGTGTATATATTATACAGATATACACATAATATATGTGTGTATATATGTATAACATATATGTATCTATCTATATATCTATCTATACATGTATATATATAATCTCACTTAATCTTCCACAAAATATTACAATAGAAGGCACTGTTACCTGATTTTACAATTGAGACAACAAAGGTACACTGTTAATAAGTGACAGAGATAGCACTCAAACTACACTATGCTGATTTATTCATTTATCACTTTAAATTCCTTGAGGACAGTTTCAGTGGAATGTTAGAGATAGAAGCAATATTATAGAGGGTTGAGAAACTAATCCTAAGACATTATGTGGAGATAGGGAAAGAAAGCCCCACTTCTAACAATTCTGATGAAAACAGGAAAAGAGTAATATTATGGAAGAGTATACTTTGAAAATTTTGAGCCAAGGTGGAACATACTTTGGGAACAGGAAAGATATTTGCCTAAGTGGAAGGAGTGGATAGAGTGGCCAGTTTAAGATTAGAAAGAGAGTGATGGCTGCAGAAAAACATCTTGGAATGAAGGACATTTTGGGGCTCAGATGCATGATTTATATATTTTTTTATTTTTAAATTTTATTTTATTTATTTTTATTTTGAAAGGGGGGAGTGGCAGAGGGAGAGGGAGGAAGAGAGTCTTAAGTAGTCTCCACACTCAGGGTAGAGCCTGATGTGGGTCTCCAACTGACGATCATGAGATCATGAGCCGAAATCAACACGAGATCATGACATGAGCCAAAATCAAGAGTTGAGTCAGACGCTCAACTGACTGAACCACCCATGTGCTCTGCATGATTTATCTTCAGGCAGGAAAAAAATTCTTTCCTGTCAGGGGCTGGAAGAAAGGAGCAAAAGAAACAATGGATGCTACCATGTATTTTTAGTAGAGGATAAAAACTGTGAGTTTTAACACTAGATGGTGTCAATGTTCCAACTGAAGTAGGAAACAAGATCTTCTTAAAGTGAGCAGGACAGATGCCTAAATACAGGGGCTAAAGAGAATTGTGAAGTTTTGATAGAGCCCTTGGCATACAATCTCCACTGATGGCTGCCATCAATTTCTTCTCCATTCATCAAGAGGTGGAATCCATTTTCCCTCCCTTCGAAAATGGACAGGACTCGTGACTTTGTTCCACAGACTACAACAGAAATAATGTTATGCCAGTTCCTGGCCTAGTTTTTACAAGCACTTTTGGATTTCCCCTTCTTCTCTCTTGGAAGTCAACTACAATTTTTAAAGAAGTTCACCTCTTCTGAAATCACCACACTGTGAGAAAATGCAATCTGGCTTATTACTTTGCCATGTCTGCAATAACAAAATACCACAGGCTTGGTGGCTTAAACAACAGAAATTTATTTTCTCAAAATTCCGGAGGCCAGAGAGGTCATGTTCAAGGTGTTGGCAGAGTTTGTTTCCTCCTCTGAAGCCTCTCTCCCTGACTTGCAGATGGCTACTCTCTTGCTACCCCTTCACATGGTTGTTTTCTGGGCACACATGACCCTCATTTCTCTTCCTCTTTCTCTTGTTATGGGGGAGGAATCCAGTCATATTAGATTAAGTCCCCATCATTTTAACTTAACGTCCTCTTTAAAGACCTTCTCTCTAAATACAGTTACATTCTGAAGTTCTGGGGTTTGGAACTTCAATTGTTTTGAGGTTTGGGAGGAGGGCACAATTCAGCCCATAATACTAGTCATGCACGGAGGTCATTCGAGAGAGAGACAGAGACAGAGAGAGATTCTCAACCAGTCCCCAGTTGTTCCAGTCTTCCCAGCCAAGGAATGGATTTGTGAGTGAAGAAGCCATCTCAGAGATTCTAGCTTCTCAAACACCAGGTGCAGAACTTCTGCTTGGGCCCTGTCCCATTTGAAAACTTGTGAGAAGCCACAGTCCAAATCTAGAGCACCTGAATGTTACTCTCTTCTCCGTGCAACAATAGAAAAGTAAAACAAGTACCGAAGCTAATCGGACTTGACCAAGAAAGTCACAGAACTGACAAGGTGGAGATCCATCCATTTTTATTCAGAGCTTTGTATCTTCACAAAGAAAATCGCCCTTCACGTAAGGTCATTCCTGCATATGGGGTAAAGCAGTGCCAACACTATCACCATTTTCCTGCTTCAGGAACACCCTTTTATCTGGAATTCACACACACACACACACACACACACATTTACATCTCTTAATGGAACTAAATTTGACATGTGAAATTATTTTTTTAAATGCCTAGCTCGTGAGATTATGCTACTATATATAAAAGTAATAAATTAACCTGCTAACATCACTGGCTTCTGATACTATTGTCATATATAATGTATAGACAGAGCCCACTCTGTATGTCTGTTTTTCCCCGGATTTACTTCAAATAATTTGGGCAATAAAGGTAATTGCAAACTAATTTTCCCACACCTCTATAATAGGTTCTGTTCATCCTTTGGAAAGTTCACAAATCTGAAACTTTACAATCTACATAAAGTCAAATGTTGCCAGTTTAAGTAATTGCGTGAATAGGTCCACCTTGTTGTATGCAACTAATTTTAAGTACAGAGAGAGGGGTCTAATTTTCAAATAAAATCAGGATCATCTACGTGGAAGGGTGGAAGACTTGACAAAATTGTCCTCTTTATCCGTTTCCCTGCATTGTAATTGGAACTCCAAAACATTCCCCAAAGCGGAATCACCCGTTCTCTCCCTTTTATTCCTTTTGTTTTCTAAGCAATGGGTTCCAGTTTCTTCTATTCCATTCTTTACTTTCTTATGCACCTTGTTCATTGAATTTTAATGTATACACACAAACATGCATATCTCTACTCCCACCTCTCCACACCTATAAGATTTTTTGATGCGTGGGGCACCCGGGTGGCTCAGTCTGTTAAGTGTCCGACTTTGGCTCAGGTCATGATCTTGCGGTTTGTGGGTTTGAGCCCCACATCAGGCTCTGTGCTGACAGCTCAGAGCCTGCTTCAGGTTCTGTGTCTCCCTCTCTCTCTGCCCCTCCCCTGCTCACGCTCTGCCTTTCTCTCAAAAATAAAATAAATGCTAAAAAATTTTGTAAAAAGATTTTTGATGCATGATTGCTGAACACAGGAATAAAGAATTATAATTAAGCATTTGAAAGAAGAGAGGGCTCAGAAATAGGAGAAATAGGTTTTTCTAATGTCCAAATTTTCTGGACAGTAGACAATACCCTAAACAATGTAAATATCAGAAACTTCCCTCACTGCCTCTTTTATACTGTCTGTAGGTGTTTGTGCTGGTGATGGCAGGGGTGAGGGAAGATAAAATCAATAACAGGTTAGAGTATATATTCTAAAAATGGGTGAGAGTGCTTCTTTAAAACATTGTGAAATTTGTCATTTCTGAGTTAGTTTAAGATGAGAGTCCATTCTTTCCTCGTGGGGCCAGCCACAGAGATTCTAAGAGGCAAACTAATCTCTGCCTTCTTTGGCTTCAGATCACAAAAATAAGAGGAGAGTCCCGGCCTTTGTAGCAGTCTTTCTGTATTTTTTTTTTTTATTGTAACTGGTATCGTATTCATTTTTCATTACAATTACATTGCATTACAATTCATTTTTGTTATTACCATGGTTACGGCTGTTGTTTATCATCCTTGGCTAATCTCAAGTTTGAACTACTGCAATAGGTTTCAAGCTGCCCTAAGAGCCTCTGCTCTGGTTCCTCTTACTCGGCTCTGTCAGAGGGATGTTTCTAAAACATAAATCTGACATATCTTGTGCTTATTCCCTTAATGATCTCATCCAGTCTTATGGCGATAAATATGATTTAGATATCAAGGTCACCGATATTTCTTTTTCAGCCTAGATCTCTCCCCTTAAACTCTAAACACACACACACACACACACACACACACACATACTTTTGCTATTACTACCTATGGTATAAGTAGGCATGGATGTCTACGAGGCATCCTAAATCCCCAAACAAGGAAACAGGGGGGGTTCCTGACCTTCTCCAAATATGGCCCTCCTTCAATCTTTCTGAATGTCAACGCATTCTTCTGATTGCTTAGACAAAAGGGTCAGAGTTATCTACAAATAGGAACCGAGATACAGAGAGCTCAGTGACATCTACAAATAAGTAAATAGCAGAATCAGGATGGGAACCCAGGTAGTCTGACTCCAGAGTCTACACTCCTTACCTGTGCTGTACTACCTTATTAACCCCTTTTCATGTAATCTTGAACTTCATATGGCATCTGCATAACAAATATCCACTGTTTACCTCAGAGGTGGCTTGCTAAATCAAATCAGAACTATAAATTCTGGTTCTACCTAGTTGACAGACAAAAGAGCTGAAAATTCTACTTGTTTAGGACCAAGATTTTTTTCTTAATTATTTGCACTCTATTTTTTCAGACATTCTGTGTGTTCTTATTGGGATACTAGGCTGGGATTTTGAGATGGAAAATCAGATGTGTCTTTTATAATTCTGTTTCAGCTACTAATTAGCTGTATAACCTTGGGAAGTTTCTAAAGCTCTGGATATTATGCTCACTCTGCCAAAAATTGCTATGCATGCAGTAGATGGTCCAAGCTCTACAGTAATAATGTAGTTAAAAAAATAACTCAAGTTACAAGGTCCCTTCACTGCTTGAGGGCAAGAATCACATCTATTTGCTTACTATTGGTTTCTCAAGTGTTTATTGCAATTCTACCTTCTGCAGAAACTCAACAAATTTGTGCAAATGACTGGTTGAATTCATGATATGGTATGTAGTATGGACAAGATGCCTGAGAATTCCAGAGGCAGTTCCAGAACTGAGAGGCAGAAGACAAGGCCTGAAGGCAAAGAAGCAGATATTTTATTATTTCATTGACTCTTTCATTGGTTATTTGACTTCAGGACAAATAACCATCACATAGGTCACATCTCCTGATTTGTCTCTGCAAAACTTGGAGACGGTGGGATTGGTTTTCTCAAAGGTACGTTAACAGAGACCTGGCTGTATAATTTACCTTCACCACAATACCCAGAGCGTGCACGTGGAAAATTTTTTTTTCTGTTGGATGTATTCATGGAAGGGCTTACGAACTCAGCATCAGTATCTATTGCATATCAACATCTCCACTTACAAATTATTTCTTTTAGACGTCTCACCAATATAAGAATAACTACTGTATTCTAGAATAGATAATATCGTTCCCATTTACAAATAAGGAAGGTGAGATTCAGGGAGGTTTCTCAGGGTAAAATGACTAAGTATCAAAGCTAGGATTTCAGTACAGGGTTGGATGTCTCTTAATTCCTCATCTTTGCACTGACCCATGGATCCTCCTTACCTCTCCAGTACTAGTGATGAAGGAAAGAGGGCAGTTCAGGGAACTGCTAGAGATCGGCTCTCTTAAACTTCACATTTATCCAACTCTAGCAGCAAGTGTTATGATCAACTGAAGAATATTCTAGTCACATAAAACACTAATTAATTAGGGAAAATTGGTAATTACTGTATGCTCCCATTCTGTTTTCAATAAATGTAATCTAACAAATAAGTAGCATTTATTAATGAGAATAGATAATACAAAGTGTGTTCACTAATAGGCTTGCCTTCCATTAGGGAATTAATACGGGGTTTTATTTGGAGTTCCAGAAGAAACCAAGTAGGCATCACTAGCATTTGCTTCATTGTGCAGATTACATGGTGCCTTGATTCTGTTGATGACAAGCAATAAAATACTCAGTTGTATACGGTGCATTAAAATGTGTTTAATCTACTATTAGTTCCGTGAAAAATTATATTTCTCACCCCACTTCTGATCATCATGGATGACATATGGGGACTATGAATCCTAAAATAATTACAGACCACAAGCTTTAGCAGTAAATCACAAAGCAACTTAATCATATCTTTTCCCGGAATTTATTTAAATAATGTTTAATGTCTTTCTTTCTTTCTTTCTTTCTTTCTTTCTTTCTTTCTTTCTTTCTTCTTTTTTTTCCATGAAGAGCTCTCCATTGGACTACATTTCTGGTAAGAAGATACAACTTGGATTTTAACTGCAGGAATTATGCTATCTATTTTCTGGGTGAAATATTTTTTGTTCCTCCTTTGTCTAGACCTTTCAACAAATAATTTTTATGTCTCTTTATGAAACAAGAAGGGCTACAATGATTTAGAAAGCAAGCTAGACAAAATAACCAGATAACGGTTTATAGATATAGTGATGTAAATAGGAACTATGCTCAAGGACCTGAAAAGAATTTTTTAAAAAAATAAGAAACAGTATCATTGACCCATTTATGCAAAACCAGTGCAATAAATAAATAAATAAATAAATAAATATTTTAAAAAGGGAGGGAATATTTGGCTTCTGAAAAGTTAAGGACTAAATATGATACCAAGTTGCAGTAAGTCTCTTGATGTACATTTTTGAAAATTAAATTTTCTCCTTTCTCAATGTTGTGGAATCCATGATGTCGTATTGTATGTGTGTCTTATGCAAATTTCAGAATTTTTTGGTGATCAATAGGTGATATATTAGAAATGAAAATAGAAACTAGGTTGTACACTAGACTACTTACAGTAGTTTAAAATTCACGTTGGCAAAAAATGATTTTTTTAATTTCCTTGTTGGCTTACTTGGATGCTTAAAAAAAAAGTTCCACCAGGATGAAGGAGTTGGTAGGTGATATTTTAGCTCAGTCTAGATTCTGTCAACCAAGGATTTTTGAACAATAGAAGGAAGGGGTTTAAGAAGACCGTGAATTAATCTTCCTTTGCTGTTCCTCTGTGGTTTTAAAGGCACTCTTCCTTGTATTATTTATAGATTAGAGTGTTTAAAGTTTTGTGCATGGTGAGTAGAGGCTTCTATGGCAAAATGGAACTGGAAAAAAACAAAACAAAACAAAACTGTTTGAGTCTTAGTACTGTCAACAAGTAGCTTGTCATTCTGGGAGAGTCTTAGAAATAAATGTACTGCCCCTTATTTCCTCTTCCACAAAATGTCAATATTTCTCTTGATTTGGCTTTACGGTGATATGAACCAATGTATGTGAAAGCATTTTATGATAATGTGTAGTACGTACTATACTTCAAGCTTCATTAGCATATTAATAATATACTACATGTGATGACATGGTTCTTTTTATTTTTTAATAGCTCAGTGATGATTCTCAAAACCTTTAAGGGTCCTAACTGCCCCCTGCTGTTCTGCAGTTTTGCCTTTCCAATCCTGCAGTTTGCCGTAAGTTATTAACTCTAATACATTTCTGTCCATTTCTCTAACATGATCTTTGGTACCATGTAAATTGGTCACTTATGCAAAATAACTTATATGGTAGTTAACCAAATTGGCTCAAATACTGACTCTTTTCTTGAATTGCTAGCCTCTTATCCCACTCACTTACAATGAGGCAAATAAGCTCAAAAACACTGCTTTTAAAGGGTTTCTTAGGGCTTTGCCGTCAAATTTTTAGACTCATTTTTACTTCAGTAATTCCGTTAGTAATGTTTATTTTGTAATTAGTTTGGAAAGCACTTGAAAACAGAACCATCATTTCCTTATTCTTTGTATATTCTCGTTCCAGTTTTTTTTTTTTTTTTTTTTGCAGACAAGCAGAGCCAGAGAAACACCCCAAAACAAGGTATTTGGTAAAAGGTGTGTGTGGGGGGGCAGTCCTGCTAAGGACTGCAGGTCCCGGAATCCCAGAATACCTGGAAGATAGCTGGTGGGGGATCCAGAGTCTAGACCCCCACAGAGTGTTCACAAAAGGATGGAAAAGAACTCAGGACAAAGAAACAAGAGGGAGAACAGAGATATCATATCATGGGAAGCAGGTCCTAAAGGAAGAATTAGCCACCAGGAATTCCCTGTAGGTAGGGTCTGACTCTCCCAGCACATAGGCTCCGCCTCCAGATTGCCCCCTGCAGGTGTTACAGTTTGGTTACTTCTCTGAAAAGAACTTGTGCTTTGTAAAGTGAAAGAAGCCCAGCATGGGGCAAAGCAGATATCCAGGAATGTTAGACATAGATGTAGCTCTCTTTCAATATTGTGCCCTTCACCATTGGTTTACCTCTGTTTACCTGGAGCTTTCCAGACCCTGCTCTCTTGCAAGGCCTGGGTGCTCCTGTTTTCACTCTGTGCTAAGATGCCCTAGATCTTTCCAAGCACTTCTCTTTCTTTTCCTGTCAATCAGGCTAGGTTTCTGCTGCCCATCAAAAAGCTCTAAAGATACAGGTATTTCTCTGACCTTATCTCTACATCTCAGACACCACAATTTTTAGTCCAATTCACCAACACATTTTGGCCAGACTACTGTAATAACTTCCTTACTACTTTCTTCTTCATTGTTCCTCCCCCTGACCAAACCCATTACCTGCCAAACAGAATTTTTAAACAATATAGGTCATAGCACTCCCCTACTTAAACCATGAGTGGCTTCCTACTACACAGAATCAAGTCTAACTCTGTGTGACCTGCTGCATTGCCCACCTCTATGTCCTCCTGGACGGTCTCATCTGACATCCCTTCTCCTTCAACCACAGCCACAAAAACCTTCACTACTTCCCTTGATGTTATAAACCCTTTGTGCATTAGGGCTTTTGCACTTGCTGTTATCTTCCACTGGGGATAACTTTCTCCTTGCTCATGAAGAGTGGTTCTCTCTTTAGGTCTGGCATAAAAACCTTGACTTAAGGAAAGCCTTCTGTATCAGTCAGGATTCTATGGAGAAACAGAACCAAGAGAGGGAAAAAGAAAGAGAGGAGAGAGAGAGAGAGGAAGAGAGAGACAGAGAGAGAAAAAAGGAAGTGGGGGAAGGGAGAGGGAGGGAGAGAGAGACGGAGACAGAGAAGGAGAGAGAAGGAGGGAAAGGAGGAGGGGAGAGACAGAGGAGGTAGGGAGGCAGAGAGGGAGGGAGAGAGGAATCAGCAAGCGATGTTAAGGAATTGGCACAGGATTGTGGGCACTGGAAAATCTGAAATCTGTAGGGCAGGCTGGCAAGCTGGAAACTCAGGCAGGATTTCTATGTCACAATATTGAGGCAGAATTCCTTCTTTTCTGGGAAACCTCAGCTTTCGTTTTTAAGGCATTCAACTGATTGGATGATGCACACCAGGTTATTAAGGGTAATCTTTACCTAAGGTCAACTGAATGTAGGTGTTAATCACATCTACAAAATTCCTTCACAGCAACATCTAGACTTCTGTTGGTCCAAACAACTGGGTACCAAAGCCTAACCCAGTCAACAAATAGAATTTAACCATCATACCTTCTAGGTCCCCTGTGCCCACATGAGTGTCTCTCACAGAATCCTGTTCTATTTTTTCCCTCGAATGTACCACAATTTGCACTTAATTTGTTTCTTGCTTATTAATTTCACACTTCCTGCACTAGACTCCAGTGTTTATGAATTGAGGACAATTCTCTTTTACTCATTAATATATATCCAGTACTAGCAAAGTACCTGGAGTACAGTAAGTACTCAGTAAATGAGAGATGTTCTATATGTTTGTGGAAAGGATTAGCAACCAGGAAGAGCTTGAGATGACAAGTTGTGACTCAAACTCCTAAAATTCTGTGGGAGTTGAAATGTCACATATTAGGCATAATTCATTAGAATGTGCATAGATAAAAAGCATTACAGATCCTAGCTAATTTCCTTTGACACATTTCTTTGAATTTCCCTCCAATTAGGGATGTGTGGGTGGCTCATTAGGTTGAGTGGTCATGATCAGTCATGAGCATCTGGTCATGACCAGGTTTCGGCTCAGGTCACGATCCCAGGGTCATGGGATCTAGCTCAGTGTCAGGCTTTGCACTGAGTGTGGAGCCTGCTTAAGATTCTCTCTCCCTCTGCCCCTCCCCCACTTGCATTCTCTCTCTCTCTCTCTCTCTCTCTCTCTCCCTCTCTCTATAATATATAAAATGAAAAAAAATTAAAAATGAATTTCCCTCCGATTAAATTAATCAACACAGATTTAAGAGTCTAACATACTCAAGAGCCTAACATACTCAACTCAAATGTAGCACTGAAAAGATTTCCAAAGTTTTCATAATTTATTTTATATTAATGAGGACTTGAATGCCTGCCAGGATCACTAGAATAATTGCCAGTTAGTCTTGTATTAATGAACACATTTAAGTGGGAACTGTAAAAAAAAATGGAAAATGATCTGACTTTATGAGGTAGGGTCACTGCCAGCCGCTTGCAGTGATGAATGGTACCCAGATTTGGTTTTACTATTAGCCCCAAAACGTCCAAAGTTGCACAGCAGGCTCTTTGAAGAGCACATAGTGAAATTGAAAAATTATTTACTAGACTTCCGGTGACACATTTGTGTGAACAAGTTAGTTCTTCCAAAAAGAGTGAGAAAGAGTAATACTGTTAAAAGTTGATGCACACAGAAGTCTTACCACCTCCCACTGCTTGGGTTCTGTGCTGTGAAGACTGGGTTCTTTGCACAAAGAAACGTATCAGCAACTTCCTTGGATGAAACTGCTTATAAACTTGTTATGGAGTCAATGCTGATGTACAGTGCCGAGGAAGTAGGAAACCTCAAAGCATTCAGAAGACAGAGATTTATTATTATTATTATTTTAAAAATCTTGATCCTTCAACGGATATAGGAGGTTGAAGTATCTATCAGTCGACACACTGCTCTCAGACCGAGAAATTTGTCTTAGAAGGATTAGCTGAACTAACTTCAGAAACCTTTAGGATATTCTCTAGAAAATTTCAGTGGAAGGAGGTTTTATTGACTTTGGCAGAGTGCTAGCTGTTCCAATTTTTTTTTCTCCTTCTACATATACACACTGCTGTCCAGCGAGAGACTACATTTCCTAACCTCCCCTGGAGCTGGGTGGTTCATGAGACCAATGAGTCCATGGGATGTAAGCGGAAGTGGTATGTATAACTTTTGTGTTATCTCTAAACTGAGACAAGTCACCTCTGGTTTATGGCTCTTTCACCTTCCCTCAGGACACGGGCATGAGGGAGTGACCTAATTAACACAATGCAGATGGGGACAGCAGCCAAGCAAAGGGATAGTGTGGGGCAGTGTGTGGGAAGAAACCTGCATCTCTGAATGCACTGATGGAACCTAACCTCCCCATCACTCTGGACCCACTCGCCTGTGACTTGAAAGAAAAAATTTGATCTTACTTACAGGATTGTTGTGTTTAAATGGCTAAAAATCTCAAAGATTTTAGAAATGTTTCTAGTGAATTTTTGCTTTATATAAGGGTTGCTTTTATGTAAGTTGTTTTTAAAAATTATCTACATCTCTACACTGCCTTTTGTGTTCAAAACATCACAAATTATGTTATCTTTTTTGATTTCCACAAAATCCCAGCGAGGAACTTATTACAAGAAATACTGTATCGGTTGCTCCAAGAATTCAAAGGACAGAGTAAAATGAAACCAAAATAGAAGTGCACTATTTCCAAATTTGTCCTCAGGCTAGGGTGTGGGGCAAAGACATTTTAAGAGCTTCCAGACAGTAATAGCGTTCAGAGAAGCAGCATGAAGACAATGTTATTAATGATGATAATGATGATAGGAATAATAATAATGATAGGTACATTTTGAGTGTTATCATAAGACAGGTTCTGTGCTCTGTGCTTCACATTCATGATCTTTGCAAACCATCTGTGAGATGCGATTTCTCCAATTTTGCAGATTAGATAAGTGTAGCCCAGAGAGACCAAGGATCTTGCCCAACACTAGCCAGAACTGGAATCCAATTACATTATCATATTTACTCCAAAATGTGTACACTTTTGTATAGAAGTGAGTTATCGCAGGACTGAGACTGTTGGACTTAGAAAGGTCTACATGCAGGGCACCTGGGTGGCTCAGTCAGTAAGTGTTTGACTTTAGTTCAGGTCATGATCTCACTGTTTGTGGATTTGAGCCCTACGTCAGGCTCTGTGCTGACAGCTCACAGTCTGGAGCCCGCTTCCGATTCTGTGTCTCCCTCTCTCTCTGCCCCTCCCCTGCTCGCGCTCTGTCTCTCTCTCTCTCTCAAAATGAATAAACATTTAAAAAATTAAAAAATAAAGTCTACTTGCAAGGTTGACCCTTAACTGGTCTACTAGTCTGCTAGGAACACTATCACGAAATACCACAGACAGGTGGTTTAAACAACAAGAATTTATTTTCTTACAGGTCTGGAGCCTGGCGGTCCAAGATCAAGGTGCTCACAGAGTTGGCTTCTCCTGAGGCTTCCCTTATTTGGTTTGTAGCTGACTGTCTTCTTGCTGTGTCCTCACATGGCCTTTCCTCTGTGCTCTGTATCCTTGGTGTGTCTTCCTCTTCTTATAAGAACTCCAGTCCTATGGGACTAGTGCCTCATCCTTATGACCTCATTTAACTTGAATTTAAAGGTCCTACCACCAAATACACTCACATTGAGGTTGCTGCCATGACATATAAATTTTAGAGACATATAATTTAGTCTATAACAGCTGGAATCTGGGAAATTGGAGTTTGGGACAGTTTCCACCCTGTTAAGAATTGCTCACTGTGTCTACACTGTTTGTGCAAACAATATGGTTTATTTTGAACATCTGTTTTGCTTCTGGAGGTCTAGAATTTCAGTATATGTTAGACAGAGGGTGTCTATATGACCAACCCCAATAAAAGCCTTGGAGATTGAGTACCTAATGACTTTCCCTGGTAAACAGCATTTCACCCATGTTGTCACTACTGATTGCTAAGAACATTGAACACATTCTGTGTGATTCACTAGGAAAGCACTCTTGGAAGTTCACATCTGGTTTCTTCCAAGAATTATCCCATGCACCTTTTTTCCTTTGTTGATATTGTTTTGTATCCTTTTGCCATAATAGATGGTAGCATTAAATATGACTACATACTGAATCCTGTGAGTACTCCTAGCAAATCTTTGAGCTTGGGAGTGATCTTGGGAGACTCTAACATAACTTTTTCCCATTCCATTCTCTAATTACGAGGAAATTTAATTTTACTGTCTTCCTAAATACATATTTCCTAGCCTCTCTTGAAGATGGGTGGAGACATATAACTGAGTTTTGACCTGTGGAATATGAGCAGAAGGAATGTCTGCCACTCCAAGACAGCTCCAACATGTTCCAGGTATTCTTTGCTTTCTGTCATTTCTCTTGACCAAGGACCAGACACAGTTGGCCAATGGAGGGTGCTGAGGCCATAGACATTTGTGGAATCACTAGGTGGAAGAAGTATCCTCAATGAACAGGTGAAGCAGAGCCCTCAACTTGAACACAACTTTTAATGACCCATCTGGAATTGGGAGACGAGAGAGGAACAAATTTCTGTTGGATTAACCCCCTGAAATAATGGGCTGTGTGTTATAGCAGTGAAACTACTCTAATATATATGGAAATTTAATATCTTTTAATTTTTGAACTATGTTGTTAAGATGAGAAGGATTCTTGAGCTACAGAGATTATATTATTCACTAGATAGTATATTTGATGAACACTATAAGACATGAGAATCTACTGGATGAAAACTATGGACACACTTGTAATAGAACTAGTAGTTCTTTGTTACCATATGAGACTGCCCTTAACATTTGTGAGGAGCACTTGATAAACTCAGTAAGTGTGTCGAGCTATTTTTATAGGTCTTTTATAAGAAAAGTCATGCTCTTTCACTTTCCTTATCATTGGATTTTTTTCCCCAAGAGCAAATCAATAAATAGCTCTTCAATCTTACTAGGTAGATGTGGAGGGAACTAAAAAGAAAATGAGAGAAGATAAAATTTTTATCTGGGATGAATCCCTGCACTTTTTGATTGAGATCACTCATTCATAAACATTTATTGATTATATGTTATATACAAGGGATAGTCTGAAGAGTGAAAGATATGGAGATAAAGAAAATACAGTATCCACCCTCAGGGAGCCTATAGAATAGGGTAGGGATCCTTACGTCAGTACAATGGTAAGGAGCACTTAAAAGAGGGTCTCCAAATCCACCCTACAAGGGTGTCAAATAAAGTTTTCCCACATACAATCCTTTTGAACCATAAACTTGTGAGTTAATTTGAGTCCTCGATTCTTCTCACTTTTTCAATCCAAACCATCAAAATGTCCAATCAGTTTAGCTTCCACCACATTCCATATTTTGCCACTATCCTGGTCTAAGCAATACTTCTTTCCTTATTCTCCTGAAACTTCTTTCTCAAGGAGTTCCCTGTTTTACATTGGCTCCCTGCACTCCATTCTCTCAGAATAGCCTGCCAGAATCATCTGTTAAAAATAATTACTATATATTATATCTGACCCTTTTAAAACCAGTAGTTTCTCAATATCTTTAGGAATAGTAAAATAAATTGATATTTTAGGTTCCATACACTCTTGCCTCACTCCTGCCTCAGGATTTGTGGTTAATCTCTCTGCCTGGAATGTCCTTCATGTGGCTGTGTCCTTCTTGACATTCTAGACTCAATTAAATGCCATCTCCTCAGGGAACTCTTCTTTAACCACCCCATCAAAAGAAGCTCTCTGTTATGCCTTTCTATATTTCCTCACAGTTCTGATCACACCAGGAATTTCCTTAATTGTTTGCATATTTTCTTCTTCCTCCCCTTAACCACCTCCCTCCAACTCCCACTGGAATGTAAGCTCCAAGAGAACTTACCCACCTTTTTAGTCAATATATCCTAAATACCTAGTTGAGTGGTGGGCTCATATTCAGCACTCACAGAATGAATGATGGAAAAACTTACGTAGAGAAAATATCTAAGCCAAGATGTGGAGAAGGTATAAGAGTTTGTCTCATGAAAGGTAAGGGAGTCATGAAGAATAGCATTCCCTCCAGGAGGAAAAATGAAGGTCAAGACTCCTCAGAGGGAATCACATCAACTGCAGGCAGTTCTTCATGACTTGAGCAGAGTGAGTAAGAGATAGTGAGAGACAAGACTGGAAAAGTAAGCAAAGGCTACTTGGGTCACTGTAGTACAGAGAGAATCTAACTCAGGGTTGGACTTATAGTAGATACTCAACAAATATATGTTGGATGAGTGCATAAGACACTTGAGTCTATCTCCTAATGGTAATGGACAGACATTAATTGGTTGTAAGTAGGAATCAACAAGATCTTTAGAAAGATGCCTTCAGTGACACTGTGAAGACTATTTCAGAGGAAGGTCAGACTGGACTCCAGGAGACTGGGAGCTCATTATGGCAATGCAGATGAGAAATAACAGAGAGACATGGGCTGTGTGTAGGAAAAGGAAGGGGTAGACTAAAAAATTGACTGAACTTGGAGATTAATTAGATGCAACAGGTTCTGAGGAAAGAATCCAGAAAGATATCTGAGTTTCTAGGTGACTAGATACATGGAAAGGTAACACTTATTGAGAAAATACAGGTTTTCTCAACAAACAAGAGTTAAATACCCTGCATATATATTTAATGACTATATCCTGAATATTCATTTAATGAATGTAAAGGGTATTTTATTTTATTATTTTTTTAATTAAAAAAATTAATGTTTATTTATTTTTGAGAGAGAGAGAGAGACAGAGCACAAGCAGGGAAGGGGCAGAGAGAGAATGAGACCCAGAAGCCAAAGCAGGCTCCAGGCTCTGAGCTTTCAGCACAGAGCCTGTCACGGGGCTCAAACCTATGAACTATAAGATCATGACCTGAGCCGAAGTCGGATGCTTAACCAACTGAGCCATCCAGGCACTCCAAAGTTAGGCATTATATGGGTGATGTAAACTGACTTTTATCTGTTACCAGGATCTAGGACTTTCATACTAAAATCAGATACTGAGCGATACAACAGGCCAGACACTTGGCATTAGGAGTAGAGTATATCAAAATGAATCAGGCTCAGGACACGGTTTTTAGGAAACTCATAGGTTGAACAGAAATAAGGTCCTTTGTCCACTTTCATTTCTCTCTCCTTTTTTGGGGGGTGGAGGTGGGGAGAGGGACAGCTGTGGGTACTGGTGTGGCGAAGGGTTGGTTCAGCCCTTAAAATGGCAAATCCCTGGACAGGGATAAGGTAGAAGGGCAGTGCCCAAACTGCTGCCTCCCCTATGGGACTCCCCAGGCAAACAAAGAGGAGGCTGAGAACTGGTGTGCTGATCCACTAGACCATCTGCCAGGTCAGGCTGAAAGTATCCCTGAACAGGGACCTCCTGACCAACATGGATATAATGGTTGCTTGAAAATAAATATTCACAATTGCTCATTGTTCAGTAAAAATAATCAATCTGTAGGATACAGGTGTTGTCAAAACCATTTGTGTCAAAAGAATCCTTATGCAAACAATGAAATGCATGCACATAAAAATATGTCAAGGAATAAAGAAGAAAGCTAAGTGTACTTCTCTCCAACAAGGTGGAATTGACTGTAGATGAGACACGTACATATTTCAATTTACGTCCCTCACATGGTTTCAAAAGTTTAGCATGACACTTAATTAGTTTCAAGAAAACAAAACAAAACAAACAAAAACAAATAAAGCAAGAAGCATCCAAATGTCACAGAATATATTTAATATAAACTCTTGTGTAAGGTAATGTACTTCAAGATGACATCTCGGGATGTTCATCTTGATTTTAGTTACTTTTGTACTTAGTGGGATGAGTAGGAAAGAGCTGAAGGGCTCTAATATCTACTGAGCACACTGTCAATGAAAGAAATTATGCAAAATATTTTTCATCATCTTCTCATTTGCGTGGGTATTAATAGCCTGAATCCTGGAAGGAGAATTTGATGTTCAGAGAAGCTAAACTACCTGCCCAATGTAGAAAATGTCAGTTGAAAGGTTTGAGTCCAGTAAAGCACTTGTACCATGCCAGTCTTTGGAAGTCAGAAGGGCAGCCATGTTTATCTGCTGAGACCGGTAAACAAACTTCTCAGAAAGCCTTGCTTCCTGGAAGTCTGACAGAAAATTCTGTTATGGCAAAGAAAAATAACATTTTAACTCTGTTCTTATACCTTGATTCTAAAGGACATGAGTAATACTTTGCACTTAAGGAAGATCTTTTATCTGAGTCTTTCAAGAGCAGAACAAAACCAATTATTACCCACCCCCCTTCATGATTGGAAGAAAAGATCTTAATCCCTAATTTGCTGACAGGGAGACAGAAGCTGCCAGGGATGAAGTGATTTACTGAAGGTTACACAATCAGTCTGTGAAGCCTCAAGAATAACTCCAAAGGCTCGTAACAAAAGAGCAATTGCCTTATGCAATTAGCAGCTTATTTCTCTATCCTAAACACCATATCCTGCTCTTTTTCAAGCATGTGCTAAACTCCTCCTGCCTCCCTTTCCACCATAAGTGGGATCAGGGCTTTTTATATAAAGGTACTTTGTAAAAAATGTAGACCCCTATAATTTCATCCTCAGTTCTCTTCATCTATTTTTAAAGATGCAATGAGTTCTCAAAGTCTTCAAGTGGTGTAGGAAAAAAACCCGTCAAAACACATTTATCTCCTGCTGGTTCCTTTGGCCACAACATCAAACTTCTTGCAGAAATCAAGGAAAAGTTTGGTGCCACTACTGGTAAAATCCCCAAGGAGGTGTCAGGATTTTAGGTACAACACCGAGGTTGGGGATTAATCATGCTTGAGATGTGACTTCAGATTTAATCAGCTGCTTCAGCTGCTGGCTCCTGGGGTTGCTGTCTCCTCAGGAACACTGCTGTGATAGACACACTCTATGGTGACTCTTAGTAAGTCACATTCTTTTTAATCTCCTTGTCTTGAGTGCTGGAATATACAAAAGTGGTAGAATAAGATGTCCTGCCCATGACTATGTTGTATCGTATAAGACTCTGCTTTAGCAGACTAGAGAGTCTCTCTGTTGCTGACTTTGAAGAAGTGAGCTGTCATGTTTTGAGCCAGTCTGCAAGAAGACCATCAGCAAGGGATCAGAGGCAGCCGCCAGGAGATGAATGGTGAGTGGCTCCAGGATGACATCCAGCAGGAGAGTGGGGCTCTCAAAAATACAATCACAGGGAAATGAATTTGGCCAACAACTATGTGTGCTGGGAAGAGGATCGAGGATCCAGAAAGAAGTGTTGCCTAATCAACACCTTGGTTGCAGCTTTGTGAGACTCTAAACGTAGAATCCAGTTAAGTTGCTTCTGGACTCCTTACCCTCAAAACTGTGAGATGACGAATGCATGTTTTTTAAGTCAGTAAATATGTGGTAATTTGTTACATACAATAAAAAACTAATACAAACATCCTTCATTTTTAGGTAGAAAGGAAATTAGCATTTTTAGGGAAAAAAGACATTAACAAGAATTAAAGTGATACCTTAAAGATATATTTGAATCTAATGGATACATTGATCTATTATAGTTCAAAGTAGTAAAAGAAAAAGAAGCAGGAAATGATGTGGGGCAGGAAAGACCCAGGTGTCCAAAGCATTAGGTCTAACTTCTTGTAATTCTCACCCCGTGCCTTGAACAATGGGAAGAATATGCTGTAAGTTATTAATTAATGAAAGTAAATATCAGAGAGGCATAGCCATATTCAAACTTAATGCCCCAAAAGACCATTCATGATCACTTAAAACTGAACTGAAGTTATGCTTGCTTTTGAAAGAGAACAGCAAATCAAGTTTATGAATCATGTATCTAGATACTCATGATCTGCTGAGTCAGTGGTTATCAAATGTGGTTTTATGTTAGTTATATATTAAATGGTATTTTTTTAAATTAAGAAGTTTAGAAAAAATTACTGAGTATTACCTCAGATTTAACTGAGTCAGAATAATCAGAGGCAAGACCTGTTACCTACCTACACATACATCCCATCAAGGGGTGGAAACCCACCAAGGACATCATAAGGTTCCAATGTAGCTAGTCTAACCATTGTTATTTGGCATTATAGGACTCATCACAATTAGGTCACATCACAGAAGCACCTCATGACGAGGAGCTTCTAGTTCCTTGTTTCTGAATCTTGGCTGCACATTATAATTACCTGGAGAGCTTTATAAATCCTGATGCTCAAGCTTCTTCCCAGAGCAATTATATCAGAATCACCAAGCATGGTACCAAACTATTTGTAATTTTTAAAGGTCCTGGCATGATTTCAACTTTCAGTTAAGTTTGAAGATGCTGAATGGAGAGAATACCTTGTATCTGTCAGCATCCTTTCTAATACATAGTTATGTAGCTCAAAACCCAAAACACTGTGGGGGAGTATGTAGGCCACCCATGACTGCCCCACTTTGATGGAACACAAAACTGAGGTTGACTATTTGAAGACATATTATAATACTTATTTTTTATTGAACTTCATTTTTATTATCTGAATTTCTCAAAAACAGATAATTTTAAAAAAAGCCAAAATGAAACAAACCTCAGGCAATGCACATATTGTTATCCCAATTTGTAGAGATAAGGGACACAGGCCACCGATTCAGAGGGAGCTGCCTAAACAAGTAAGATATGGACCTGAGTCTGAGTGACCCCAAAGCTTATGATAGCTTCACAGTGATTCTTAAAGTGTGGTCCCCAAACCAGCAGCATTACATCACCTGGGAAATATGGGAAATACAAATTCTTCAACCCAATCTCAGACCTACTAAATCAGAAACTTTGAGGCTGGGGCTCAGCAATCTGTGTTTTAGAAAACCTTTATTTGATTGCAAGGCACTCAAAAGGCTGAAAAACACTGTACTACATTCTCCATTTCTATCAGCTGCTTAGATTTGAGACTCAGTTCAGCAGGTGGTAAGAGAACTAAAAATGCAGGGGTGATTGAGTGGGTAAGACAGAGTGACAGGCTGAGAAATTTTCTCTTACTATCTTTCCTTCCTCCCATTCCCAATTTTTAGTAACAGTCTATGTTGGGGGGTGCCTGGGTGGCTCAGTTGGTTAAGCATCTGACTTTGGCTCAGCGCATGATCTCGCGGTTCACAAGTTTGAGACCCATATCAGGCTCTGTGCTGCCAGCTCAGAGCCTGGAGCCTGCTTTGGATTCTGTGACTCCCTCTCTCTCTGCCCCTCCCCTGCTCATGCTCTGTCTCTCTCTGTCTCTCAAAAAATAAATAAACTTAAAAAAAATTAAAAATAAATAAAAATAAATAACCCAATTTGTTCCATGGAAATGATTTTTTGATTTTATGCGCTTAAGATAATTGGTGTTCAGGAAACCAAGAGTAGTCGGTTTGCTTTCTCTGATGCTAAGCTGGTTCAGATTGCTGCCATCCTGTAAAACATGAGTGCCACTTCTCTGCTTTCATGCCTCTCTTGATATATTCCAGGGTATATTTATTAGAGTTGTACATTTGACTAAGGGAAAATAACCAAAATGTAAAGAACAACTGTGTTTTATTTATCAGAGACATCAATTAATATTTTCTGAGCAAATCGTGGAGTCCTTTGTTGTAAAGGAGTATGTGAATATGCTTTGGGCACATTCAGGTCCAATGGAAATTTCTCATGGGGCAAAATGGTGGGGGGGAGCAGATAACTTGATGAAGAGAGAAGAGAAAAATAGGAAAAGAGGAAGGAAAGGGGAGAAGTGAAATAAAGGAAATAAAGTGAAATAACAAGGAGAAGAGACAAAGGAGGTAGGAAGGAGCGAACACAGGAAAAAGAAATAGAGCAAAGATCAGAAGGGTGGGAAATGGGGAAAGAAAAGGTGTTTGGAAAAGGAGGAGAGGAGAAGAGGAAGAAAAGAGGATAAGTAGGCAAAGACAAAAATAAAAGAGAGCAATAAAAATAAAATAAAAAACAAAAATAAAAGACTGCAGACGTCAGAGCCTGGACAATTTCTGTGAAGTGCCACTTGAAGAAGACCAACCCGCAGAGATGCTGCCTCTGGAGGTTAATGATGGCAGTAATCATAATTTCAATTTGCAACAAACGGGATGAAAGGCAGCCTGACCCCAAATGGAGAGACCTACAGTCACAGCAGTGGAGTGATAACGTAGCAGGGATTCTGAGGGGTTGGATTAAGTTTTCCTTTATTTGACAACCATTCTGTATCTGATTGCTGTGGCCAGTAGTCTTCACAGCTGCTTTTTGTGTTTGCTCTCTCTGCAAACTGTGCAGCATAGATGTGACTAATAATTCTCTAGCCTCATTTTCAAAGCCACTTTCTCCTTATGCATGTTGATTGACATGTGTCATCTTGAGAGGCTGCACATCAAGATTCTTTTAGTGTGAGTCCCGTCTGTGTGGAGCAAGTGCCTACCTCCGTGACATCTCCACCCTTCCCACTCAGCCTGCCGCCACAAAAGCCTGGGTGTTAGCAGAGAACCAGGCTTCAGATTAGTAATGGGGAGACAGAGATTTAGAATGCCCAGGCAAGGAGAGTAGCGAGGAGCAGAAATGGGGTGGACAGAGACCCCGTGGAGTCAGCGGGATGCTGGAAGTATGTGTGCGATATGCATGATGGCACCCTATAAAAATATTCTGAAAAGTCGACCAGTGTTACCAATTCCCTGGGGAAATTTTTGTGTAGATACCATAGAAGAGGTGGAGTTTCTCATCTGGTCTGCATGAGGATGGACAGAGGTAGCAACTAAGGAGGTCAGATTGGAAGAGGATGGAATTAGCAGAACTCTTTGGACACTATAGAGTCCACAGGCCATGTAACAGTGCTGTTAGGGGGAAGACTTGAGGAAGCATCAATGTAATTTAATTTGGATCTCAAAGGGTACCTATAGCTACTATGGTTTATATATGTGTAAGTACATAATACATGTCGGCCTATGTATGCCATTTGATATACAACAATTTGATACTTTTAAGGATGAAATGCTTTCATAAATAAATTCATAAATTCATGATAAGACTTCTCTCCCTATAGACCATGAGCTTGAGAACAGAAGAATATCTTTTCTGACTTTTGAATAACCTACAGTATCTAGATTAATACTGAACACAACATACCAAGTATTCAATGAGAGTATGTCCCTGCTCAATTGTCCAGACCATTCATTGTCTCTCACCCTCACCCTCTGGTATGTATGGACTATCACCGCTTTTTAAGATGATTCACTCAGAAAGGAGAATCATGGGTGTACCTGGATCACAAAGAACCAGATGCAGGGATGACCTACAGACACCTGTGGTCTAGAGTCATTGGTAGCATGGTCTTTTAGAAACTTATAGTGACTCTTCTCCAATGCTAGGAATGGTGTTGTTTGATGGGCCTTAATCTATAGTCAAGATTCAAGTCAAACATGAGACTATAGTTCAGTAATGTAGAAATAATTGAAGCTTATTGGAATGATGTAATTATAGCCAAAAAAGAAAAAAAAAAAAACTACTTAGAACTGAATTGAGTAAGAATGTCCACCCACATTGTAGAGCATTCTTGTTCCAAAATGACTCAAAGTCCAAATGGATATTGACAATATTCACATCTAGGAAAGATCCGTTCGAAATGTGCATATGATGGGGCTCTCACAGAAGCATATATTTGCTGAGAATAGTGTGAAAATAAAGTCAAAAAGGAAGTCCTTACATTCTTAAATCCTCTGTAAAGAATCTGGAGCTCCTTCTTGGTAAATTTGCTCTGGGCTTCCAGAAGCTCCAGAGCCTCAGGCCGATGCCGGACGGTGGCCATCTCCAGTTCATCTTCCACGCTGTCTGTGGAGAAGAACCAAAAAGAGTCTGAAGAACAGTCATGGCTCACCAATACTTACACACAACAACACAGGAAAACAATGAAACATTTACTGGAGGTCTGTGATTTTTCCAGAGGAAGGATTCTCATACGGCTAATAGTAGTCTTTACATTTCCCATAACTTACAGAATGAAGCTAAGGCAATACCACATAATCTTTCTTCCCCACAAACTCTAATCATTAGGTATTATGAGACTAGCATTTTTATACTACAGTTTGAAAAGTGCACAAAGTCACAAATAACCTTAAAACCAGAAATTTGTGCATATAACAAATACTGGTTATAAAATGGAATTTCATTTCAATGACAATTAGTTCCACCCTATGTGTCACACAACTATGAGGTGGGACTCTGAAATACTCTCTGAGGATTCCACTGAAATCAAATATTTGGCTTGGGGATACAAATAGTCAGGTCGGGTGCTGAAGTGAATAACCAGCCCCCGATTTGACTGGCATAAAACCAGTCTTCATGGGTGCTGGATGGACTGGACTGGGGGAACTTCTGGCTAGACTGTATTCTGCAGCCAGGGGAGTCTATAGCTAGAAATAAATTCTAAAATATTGAACTTTGCTTTGTGAGTTATATTTACACTATAATTTTTCAAAGATGCTCTATGTAAAAACAATTTTGTGTCCATATAAATTTTGGAAATGCTGTAAATATTAACGTAGTTTGAGACCGAAACAGTGGAAATTAATTTTCCAGAGGATCTGCAATAAACAATTCTGGTTAACTTTGTTTAACCCAATTGACCCCAAAGGGTATTTTTCCATTTTCCTTTTCCCCACAAGTCACATCTGGTAACCTCTACATATTTGCCCTAGAGTTATGTAGAACACGAGATGGGAGGTGATGGAATATGTTAGGATCTGGGTGCTGAGGTCTTAAAGTATACCATCCTTGATTAATTTTACCTTCTTTGCAGTGGGGCCCAATGGAGGACTAAGAAATTCTTCTTGCCATAGTCCAATCGACACCTTAGCTAAATAACTCACCAGGGACAGAAGTATCCAGGACCAGCTCTGACACCATGACTTGCTAGCCTCCATTATATTCCTTCCTCTTAGCTATGGATTCCTAACTCAGACAAGTGAGGTTCAGGAGAAGAGCTCCTTTTCATTAGCTCTGCACCCAGGCCACTAGCGCTCCAATTCCAGGTCTCATGTGTCAGTTGGAAATGTCATTGTTGTTAAAAGTCCCACCATTTTGATACTTAATGCTGCCTCTCGCCAACACCTGTACCTACTTCCTGCCCTGTCTCACTAAATGCAGTGTTGGGGCAGAGCTATCACATAGCAGGGAAAAGTTAGTTTCAGCAGAACTCTAATGTTGGGATGTCCTAATGACTTCCCTCAAGTTTGCAAAAGACCAATAATTGTGATCAAACAAATACTTGGAATGGATGTGTTTGTCAAAATGAGGAAGAGGGGATAAAATCAGACA